>NW_026530778.1:86487-174657 GCF_014839835.1 Dryobates pubescens
ATAAAAATCAGATATTGTAATGACTCACTGATTCTGATACCTCCTGGCACACGTTAAGATCTAGACAAACCAAGAAGGCGTTCACCACGTGGAAGCTACAGGAGCACCATTTCACTTTCTGTTGGTGTCTGCAGCTCATTGCTGAGGCAGGCTTTATTCCCAAAAGATCTGTAGCTGAAAGCTTTGTAGAGAGGAGGTTTCTCAGCTGTAATCCTTCGTAGCAGCGCTCGCTCCTTGCTCCAGTCAAACAAAACTGTCCCGGGGACTCGGCTCCTCTGGGGTTTCGCCTCTCGGCCCGGCAAGATGCGTGATTGTCCTTTGGGCTTTACAATGCTGAGGCAGCGAGGGGTCCCTGTTGTCCTGTCTGGGCAAAGCTGAAACACAGTTCAGCTTCCAGGAGAAGCTTGTGCTTCCTTCCAGAGGGTGGACAACTGCAAGACGACCCTCTGGCTCTTTGGGCTGGTACTTAATAGATTTTCCAGAGGCAATAATGGCCAGTAGCAACACAGATCTAGGGGTAAAACCCTGGTATTGCAACCTATAGAAAACCACCTTTTCAAACACAGCCAAAGGCACACCCACCTGGCCCATTGTCTGACTCAAGAGCCATTCAGGACACCCTTGTGAACCATTCCTGTTACTGTTATTTATATATATATATATATATTTTTTTTTTTTAAAGAAAATTTTGCCTCTCTACTTCCAAACCAACTCCAAATTATTTCTTGGTAGATTTACCTCCTCTCTTTTTCCTTATCCCCCCTTCTTTCCTTGTTTTTACCCTTCCCTTATCTCTCCCTATTCTTTCCCCTTACCTTTTTGTTTTGATCAGGAAAGAAGAAAGCAGAGCAGGGGAGGGATTCTCAGCCTTGCCCCCATCTTAAATCCCAGTTAAGGCTCAAAGCACCACAATATTTTGGTGCCCAACGTGAGGCTTGGAAATTAATATTCCCTTTGGAGTAATACTTTGTCTGAAAGAAAGGGATTGGAAGCAGAGATGTCAGTTTTGAAGCATCTGATGTTCCAAGCTTTTGCATGGGTGTTTGGCTGGAGCTTTTGGACCCATATCTACAAATTAATAACCTACCATGTGGAGTGGTTAATGATAGAGATGCTGCTCAACTGGATAAAAGCTTTACCAATGCAGTTGGGCATAGAGCTCCTGAATTCTTTGGATTTTACTGGCAGTGGTAACTTCTCTAACACAGGATATTTTCCTGAAGCAAGCTAGGAAACCAACGCTGTAGATCAAAATGTCTGTGATGCTTTACATTACAATATCATAGTATCAGTCAGGGTTGGAAGGGACCACAAGGATCATCTAGTTCCAACTCCCCTGCCATGGGCAGGGACACCCCACACTAGATCAGGCTGGCCAGAGCCTTGTCCAGCCTGGTCTTAAACACCTCCAGGGGCAGCTCCCTGGACAACCCATTCCAGGGCTTCACCACTCTCATGGGGAAGAACTTCCTCCTCACATCCAGCCTGAATCTCCCCACCTCTAGCTTCATTCCATTTCCCCTAGTCCTATCACCACCTCAGATCCTGAGAAGTCCCTCCCCAGCCTCCTTGTAGGCCCGCTTCAGATACTGGAAGGCCACAATTAGGTCACCTCAGAGCTTTCTCTTCTCCAGACTGAACAGCCCCAACTCCTTCAGTCTGTCCTCATAGGAGAGGTGCTCCAGCCCTCTGCTCATACTCGTGGCCTTTGTCTGGACACCTTCCAGCACATCCATATCTCTCTTGTAATAGGGGCTCCAGAACTGGATGCAGTACTCCAGGTGGGGTCTCACCAGAGCTGAGTAGAAGGGGAGAATCACCTCCCTTGACCTGCTGGCCACACTTCCCTTGCTGCAGCCCAGGCTCTGCTCCATATGCTTAAATATAATCCTTATAGGGGCATTTGCTGTGACCATGTTGGGTGGGGGACGATCTAACCCATTAAGAGCTGTTTGGAGGGTGATAACACACTCCTTTGTACTCTTTAAAGACCAGGGGCGTGTCTGCTGTGGTCATTGTAAGCACTCTGTAAACACAAAGAGGGAGGGGTCAGGTTGTAATGAGTGTGCCAGATCTCAGCCTAAGCCCCAGGCACAAGGGTTTGCTCCACCACCAGCAGTTCCACACTTAACCCCTGATGCTCCTACCCACACAGTTTCTCTAACACTGGTCACCACACTCAGGAAAAGAAGGCAAAAATCATCTCCCAGCAGGGATGGTGAGGAAGGCACATCAGCAGGGCCTAGCACCTCGCAGAACCCAGTGGTGGATGAAGATGACTCAGAAAAGGAAACAATAACTGTAGCATCTCTGCCCAGAAAGGAATTAAGACAAACTCATCTGGATTATGCACAGCAAGAGGGTAAGCCAATACTAAGATGGGCCCTGAGATGCTGGGACGAGGGGGAGGACACAGTGGACCTGGATAAGAGGGAGGCAAAGTTTTTAGGCTCCCTGACTCGGGATGCTGGTCTGGACAAAGAGTTAGCCAAACTCAATGGAACACACACTCTCTGGGCCCGGATCCTCAATGCCATGAAGAGCCAGTACCACTCAAGAGATGACCTGCCCTGGGCCCCAGATAGATGGACAGCTATGGAACAGGGCAGTTGGTATCTGAGACAGATGGCCGTGCTGGAAATAATTTATGGGGATGGCCAGCTCCCCTCGGGCCCAGATGAGGTGCCCATGAGACGGCTCTTGGTAAAGAAACTCACCCAGGGTGCCCCTCACAAACATGCTCCCACATTAGGAGGGATGCTCCTGAGTGGACAGGATGGAAGTCCTAAAACTGTCTGTGAGTTTGCCAATGATTTAAGGGAATATGAGGACAGCGTAAATCAGAAACCCCTGATCTCAGCCATAGAAACTATGGCTAAAGACACTGTCAAAGAGATCAAGACCTCCATGTCTGAACTGAAAAAGGGGAGCGATGCATCCTTTCCCCTTCTCCTTCAGAATGGGTCCAGGTTTCAGCCATCAGGAACAGGTGACCTTCCCCTAGGAGATCAGCCCAAGCCAATCGGGGGGATGTCAAGGGTGTCTCTGTGGAGGATCCTCTGTGACCATGGGGAGAACATGGACACCTGGCATGGCCAACCCACCTCTGCCCTCTGGAACAGAGTGCAGGAACTGCAATGTGGCCACACTGGGGATAACTTGTCCAGGAGAAGGGCTGCCCCAGTTTCCCGCAGGGGTCCCTCTTGCTCAAGAGACCCTTCCCCTAGCAACACAGGACCCTGTGACAAGTGTGGGCATCTCTGCCAGTATTAGAGGTGTCCTACCTCCAGCCAGGTGGAGGCCAGGGACAACAGAGTGTCCTGGGGTGTCTCTGTGAAATGGCCTGGCACTTCAGAAGCCCTGAAGTACCCAGCTCTGGTGGACACAGGGGTCCCATGCACCCTGGTACCAACGAGCTACAAAGGGGCTGAGCCCATAAGCATTCAGGGAGTCACAGGGGGCTCACAAGACCTGACTGAACTGCAGGCTGAGAGAAGCCTGACTGGGAATGAATGGGGAAAGCACAACCTAGTGACTGGTCCAGATGCACCTTGCATTCTTGGCATTGACTTTCTGCGGGAGGGATGCTTCAAGGACCCTAGGGGGCACAAGTGGGCGTTTGGGGGAGCAGCTGTAGAGACCGCAGGCAAAGAACAGCTGTGCACCATGCCTGAGCTGTCAGATGAGCCCTCCGTAGTGGGCAGCCGTAAGAGGTAGGATTTGATTTTCCCTCTTGGCTCTTGCAGATTACATCACAGGCAATCCAGGACCAACAGAGACTCTCTGCACCCCATACACCAACTGATTTGACAACTGGAGAGCCAGAAGGTGATCAGCAAGGCTCACTCACCCTTAGAGAAAGGTGGAGCCCAGTGAGAATGGTCCTACATGGAGCTTGTGGCAGAAGGCTCCTGCTGAAACCAGGGGCAGGCCCCTAGGTTTCTGGACGAAGGGCTACAAAGGCTTCAAGGCCAACTACACCGTGACAGAGAAGGAAATCCTAGCTGCCTATGAGGGTGTCCAGGCTGCCTCTAAGGTAACTGGGACTGAATCACTTCTATTTCTAGCTCCAAGGCTTCCAGTCCTGACCTGGATGTTCCAAGGGAGAGGCTCAACCCCACATCATGCCACAGATGCCACCTGGAGTAAGGGGATGGCCCTGATAACTCAGCGAGCTCGGATGGGGAGCTTCGAACGCCCTGGCATAGTGGAAGTGATCAGCAAGTGGCCAGAGGATGCTGACTTGGTAATGCCACCAGAGCAGACAGTGAGCTGTGCTGAGGAGGCTCCCCCATACAATGATCTCCCTGACAATGAGAAGGGCTATGCTCTATTTACAGATGGGTCCTGCCGGCTTGTAGGCAGCAAGCGGAGATGGAAGGCAGCTGTCTGGAGCCCGACAAGGCAAGTGGCGGAAGCAAGGGATGGAGAAGGCAAATCCAGTCAGTACGCAGAGGGAAAAGCTGTCCAGCTGGCCCTGGATATAGTGGAACAAAAGAACTGGCCAGTGCTGTACCTCTCTACTGACTCCTGGATGGTAGCCAATGCCTTGTGGGGGTGGCTGAAGGAATGGAGGAGGAACGGGTGACAGAGGAAAGGGAAGCCTGTTTGGGCCTGCTCACCTGTGGCAAGACATCGCTGCCCGCCTGGACAGGCTGCCAACAAAGGTATGGATGCACACATCCCCAAGAGCAGAGCCACAGAGGAGCACCAGCACAACCACCAAGCAGATCTGGCTGCTAAAATCTCCCAAATAGCCTTGGCCTGGGAACACAAGGGTGAGCTGTTCTTAGCTCGCTGGGCCCAGGACACTTCTGGCCACCAAGGGAGAGATGCCACATACCGGTGGGCTGGGGACAGATCAGTGGACATCTCTCTGGAGGCCATCTCACAGGTTATCCATGAGTGTGACATCTGTGCTGCCATCAAGCAGGCCAAGTGCATGAAGCCTCTGTGGGATGGGTGGAGATGGTCGAAATAGAAGTACAGAAAGGCCTGGCAGGTTGACTCCATCCTCAGTCTCACAGTGGCAAGCAGCACCTACTGACCATGGTGGAGGCAAGTCCAGGGTGGCTGGAGACCTACCCAGTACCTCATGCCACTTTCTCACAACACCATCCTGGGCCTAGAGAGACATGTCCTGTGGAGACACGGCACCCCTGGGAGGATTGAATCACACAATGAAAGCCACTTCAAGAACCATCTCCTAAGGGACTGGGCAAAGGAACATGGGATTGAGTGGATCTACCACATCCCATACCATGCACCAGCTGTGGGGAAGGTCGAGCACTACACTGGCTTGCTAAAGACCATCCCTAAAAGCCATGGGGGGTGGAACCTTTAGGAACTGGGAAAGACACCTAGCTCAAGCCACTTGGTTAGTGACCAGCAGAGGATCTGTGAACCCATGCTGGTCCTGCCCAGTCCCACCTGCTGCCAACAGTGGATGGAGATGGAGTTCCTGTGATTGCTGAGAAAAACCTTCTGGGGAAGTCAGTGTGGGTTTCCCCTGCTGCTGGTGGGGGCAAACCAACCCCAGGGGTGGTCTCTGCTGACGGGCCTGGTCACATGGATTAGGTCATGTTAGAAACTGGGGACATTCAGTGTATCCCACAGCGGAACGTGACTCTGGCTGAGAGGGAATGAACTCCCAGGGGGCAGTGGACACCAATGTAATATAGTCACTGTAGAATAGTTATAAGGTGTTCTAAGTTTTTTCTCTCCTAGTTTAATACCAGCCTAGCATCCAGCACTCAACATGAACACACTGCACACCAATCCAGAGAGCTCCTGCATCATCTCACCTGCACCTGTTCCTGATGACCCACAGCAAAAGACTGTTCCTGCTTCCCTACAGCAATGGACTATTCCTGAGTTTCCTTTCCCTTTCAAAGACAGACTGATTCCTGATTCCTGCTACATCTAGGCCTCTCTGAAGGACTCTAAAGGACTGGTTTTGTATTCGTATTTTCCCCATACATCCTTGTTCCTTACCCTTGTGAACACTTCCTGTATTGTTTTTTATATATAGATACACGCACACACGTGTATATTGTTCAAAGAAAATGTTACCTCTCTACTTGAAAACTGTCTGCAAATTATTTCTTGGTAGATTTGCCTCCTTCCCTCTCTTTTTTTGCCCTTGATCCATAAAGAGGAGACCGGGAGGGAGCCTTTGCCTCCATCTGAGCTCTTAAATCCCAGTTAAGGCTCAAACCACCACAGATGGCTCTGTGCATAGCCAGGAAGGGTGATGTGAGCAGACAGCAACAGTTGCAATGAGCCTCTGCAGGACACCTGAGAGGAATCTCCCTGGGGCAGGGAGGTTTGTGCTGCAGTCACACACAGAAATGTCAGAGCTCTGTCAGGTGTCCACACCTGAGCTGGCCTCATGAACTGCTTCTGCACCTCAGCATGTTCAGACAGAGTCTTTCCCCATCCCTCACACAGGCTCTGCACTGCAGCAGGCAGAGTGTCCCTGGTCTCCTGCTGTCCCTGCCAGAGGCTGGGAGGCTCCTCAACACCTCCAGTACCTTGGTACCCCAGCAACAGCTGATGGTGTTTGTGTTCACTCAGGTTCCTCTCACCCCACACACCATGTCCATGCTTGCATCTCATCTGTGCAATGCCAGCACCCGCTGCTGACCTGCTGAGCCTGTGACCTGCAAGTTGTGGTGAGAGGCCAGTGCTGGAAATGGTAGTGGTGAGTGGCTACAGCAGGATGATTACCCTGGGACAGCTTCCCCAGGCTGTGCAGTGAACAGAGACACAGATCAGAGCCTGCTCTGATGCTCCTTCAGGCCTCTTGCAGGAGGCCTGTCTGTGTCAGCACACTGCTGTGTGCCCCAGCCCTGCACACTCACACTTGAGCTGTTCCCTGCTGTTTACATCCTTGGCACACTTTCTTTGGCCTGTTCTGGAGAGAAACTTTGGGTGAAGCCCTAAGCCTTCAGACTCTGCCCTGAGCAGATCATCTGTCTTTGTGGAACTGCTCTTGGGGTCCAGCTCAGTCAGAGTAGTTCCCATGGCCTGTCCCTGCCTGTGCTCCCAGGACTGGCATGCAGCAGAACAATGACCAAGCTGCCACAGCACTCAGGCCTTGCAATGACCCAGGAGAGGCTGGAAGTGGAAAGGGAACAGCCCTGGAAGTCCAGGTGCTGGTGTTCTCTGGCAGTGCTGCTGTGCTGGGACTCTTTTCTCCTAAAAATCTGCACAAGATCTGGCCCTGAACCTCTGGAGAAGTCCTGCAGGAAGGATCTCAGGAAGGAAAATGTTAATGAGAGGTTCTTTATTTTTTAACCAAACAAAGAGCAGAGGTCCTGCTGCACAAACTCTTGGCCATCAAAGCAGAGAAAGTGTTAGAAAAGGGATGACAGTTTGATAAAGAGTAAAACACCACTACCACTAAGTACAGAAGCCACGCTGGACCTGCACTGAGTGACATCAGAACTGCTCTGCAAGAGAAGACAAAGAGTTTATTGCTTCTGAAAGCATCCAAGGATCAGTTGGCTCAGGGCAGCCTTGAGATCCTGGTTCCTCAGGCTGTAGATGAGAGGGTTCACTGCTGGAGGCACCACTGAGTACAGAACTGACAACACCAGATTCAGGGATGGGGAGGAGATGGAGGAGGGCTTCAGGTAGGCAAAGAAGCCAGTGCTGAGCAAAAGGGAGACCACAGCCAGGTGAGGGAGGCAGGTGGCAAAGGCTTTGTGGCGTCCCTGCTGAGAGGGGATCCTCAGCACTGCCCTGAAGATCTGCACATAGGACACCACAAGGAACACAAAACAACCAAGTGCTAAGGAGACACCAATGACAATTGCCCAAACTTCCCTGAGGTAGGATGTGGAGCAGGAGAGCTTGAGGATCTGGGGCACTTCACAGAAGAACTGGTCCACAGCATTGCCCTGGCAGAGGGGCAGGGAAAATGTATTGGCTGTGTACAGCAGAGCATTGAGAGCCCCACAGGCCCAGGCAGCTACTGCCAGGTGGACACAAACGCTGCTGCCCAGGAGGGTCTCATAGTGCAGGGGTCTGCAGATGGCAACATAGCGATCGTAGGACATGGTGGTGAGGAGGTAAAACTCTGCTGACATGAAAAAGGGAAAGAGAAAGACCTGAGCAGCACATCCTCCATAGGAGATGTCCCTGTCATGCCACAGGGAACTGGCCATGGATTTTGGCACAGTGGTGGAGATGGTACCCAGGTCAAGGAGGGCGAGGTTGAGGAGGAAGAAGTACATGGGGGTGTGGAGGTGGTGGTCCCAGGCTATGGTGGTGATGATGAGGCCATTGCCCAGCAGGGCAGCCAGGTAGATGGTCAGGAAGAGGCAGAAGTGCAGGAGCTGCAGCTGCCTTGTGCCTGTGAAAGGCAAGAGGAGGAAGTGGGTGATGGAGCTGCTGTTGGCCATCTGCTGCCTCTGGCCATGGAGACCTGTGCAAGGAGGGAAAGGCAGTGACAAGTTAGGGCACACTTCTCTGAGAAGATAGATTGCAGTGCTGATAGAACACCTCCTGCCTGAGCTGCATGAGGAATGGATCAGCTCAGTCCCATCACTACCAACCCATGGAAGAGTTCATCAGAGCTTCAAATGCAGCAGGAACCCAGAATTGCCATGAAGATTCCTCTGGCATCAGAACAGAAAGTGACCACAGCCCAATCCCAGTGAACAAGAGTCCCATGGAGAGGTGGAGAAACAGGGACCAGGCCTGCAGTGCTGCAGAGACAGTGAAGGGAAGGGAGAAAGGCAGAGGGGCTGGGGGTGAAGCCTTCTCCTTACCCAGCTCTGCTCACTGCTGCGCACAGGATGGAACTGAAGGGCTTTGGTCCTCCTTCTGTGCGCACACTCCAGGAGCCTTCAGCAGAGCATCAGCTGCCGAGATGGAGATGCCTCCAGGAGCTACAGCTGCAGTGTGCTGCACCCACAGCCTCACTGTGTCAGTGACTGCAGTGACTTCTCTTATAGTTTGCTCTCAGCATCTTCCCAATCCTGGATACTGTGAAGCTCTCTCTGCCTTCCTCATCTCCCTGAGATCCTCTGGCTGTGTCCTCAGCCCTGCTATGCTGTGCAGAGGAGCTGCTCCTGGTCAGAGCTATCTCCTGCAGTGCTGCCTGCTTGCCAGCAGCAACCTCCAGCTGAGGAGTCCAGCCCAATAAGGCAGCAGAGGATCAGCCCAAGGCATTTTATTGACTCCTACGGTAGCTTTTGATGCCCTGTAATCCTCAGAGACTGAGAGGAAGCTGATGAAACCTCTCCAGAAGTCAAAGTCAGATTCAAACTCTGAAGTTTCTTCTACTTTTAATGGGTCCTAGTGAAGCATACTGGGATAGTGTCCCCAGGGGCTGGTTAGAGCAGAAGAAGAGAGGGGATGCAAGGGAAGCATCACTGGAGGCACTGAAGCAAGTCCAGGATCTGGTGAGAGCAGAGAACTGAGGCAGTGCTGACAGGTCAGGACAAGCAGCTCAAGGTGGCTCTGCTGCTGAGGAAACCTGGAGGGGTTTCATTGATCCAAAGGGCCAAGCCCTGACCTCCAGCCTCCGGCAAGGCAGATCCTGTCCCACAGCTGTGTCTCTGCTGAGGGCAGTGGGGAGTGAGGATGAGCAGTGACCAGGCTAGGAACTTGTCAGGTTTTGCTGTAGTTTGCTTGCAAAGAGACAACTCCTGCTGAAAAGGAATGAAATGTACCTTTAAAAATACTTTTTATCAGATGCTTTGTGCAATAAAAACCTCTCCAATTAGCTGCAGAAACCTTGGCAAGAATTAGAGGTTCAGCAGTATTTAATGAGCCCCATGGAGTATTTGGGGCTGATTACATCATCCTTAGGTACTGCCAGGAGACTCTACCAAGGTACTGCCAAGAAGCTTCTCAACAAGTCCAAGTCAGAAGAGAGCTCCAAAGTACCTTGAAGCACTGATTGGCCTCACTGAGGCTTGTTACTGCCACAGGCTCCCCAGGGACTCGTTAGAGCAGCTTGTTAGAGGCCAGGATTGCAGGGAGACAAAGGCAAAGTGCAGGGGAGAAAAACTTGCCTTTGTTCTAAGAAGCAGAAAGGCCAAGCCCTGACCACTGCCCTTGCAATAGAAGAACCTCAAAGCCTCAAAGCCAAGTTTCTCCTCCCAGGCCTTGGTGGCAGAGGCAACTGCCAGAGCCAAGGGGACAAAGACCTTGGTCCTGTTGGGCCTCTCAGCCTTGCCACAGCCCTTGGCCATCCCTCCTGCAGCCTCTCCTACACTGTCCCATGCCTGCAGCTCTTTCCCTTCAGGCTGCTGACACCAATCTTGCTTCCCCAGCCAGCTCTCCCCCTGCCATTTCCATCCCTTCCCTGAGCTGTCTCAGCTCTCCCTGCCATTTCCTGACCCCTCTGGATGGCCTCATGCATAGCAGGTCTGCCCTTTGAGGGACATTTCTTTGGCCTCCTCTCCACTCTGAACCTTCCATGCTGCTCTTTGTGAAGGTTTTGGTCTCTCCCACTCCCCAGAAGAGCTCCATCCTCTCTGAAACCACCCTTCAGCCATGTGCACACTGCTATGGCAGTGCCCTGGGCAGGCTGAAGCATCCCCACTCCCTCAACACCCATCCTGGCAGATCTCCTCTGCAGTCTGTCTGGTTCCTCCCCATTCCTTCAGTCTAGACATTCCGAAATCCATACACCAAGGATCCAGATGAGGCCACAGCAGTGCTGAGTCTGGGGGAAGACAACTTCTGTGTGTGGGTGGCCACACTCCTCCTGCCACAGCCCAGCTGCAGTTGGCCTTCTCTACTGTGGTCAGTCTTGGCTTCATCCCAGGGCATTTGGAATGGTTCCTCCAAGTCCCTGTGGTGCCTTTCTGACTGGTTGTGGTGTTTTGAGCCTTAACTGGGATTTAAGAGCTGAAATGGGGGCAAGGCTAAGAATCCCTCCCCTGCTCCCCCCTACTGCTTCCCAACAGAGGAGAAAAAGGAAAGGGAAGGAGCAAATCCACCAAGAAATAATTTGGAGTCAGCTTGGAAATAGAGAGGTAAAGAATTTTCTTTTAACAAAATATATATATGGAACAATAACAGGTGAGGTTCACAAGGGCAAGGAACAAGGATGGATGGGAGGGTAAAAAAACAAGAATGCAAAACCAGTCTCCCTGCAGAGACAGGAGGGAGAAGGATCAGTCCCAACCATGTGGCAGAGAAGCAGGGAGCCACCAGCAGTCCTTGTCCAAGCAACGGCAGGGCCCAAAAGCTTATGGCTGCAGTACCCTCCTTCTTATAGCATTGCAGGGCAGGGAGGGGGAGTGGAACAGACTATTTTAGTTTCCCAGAGGGAAAACAACCTCCAGGGAGGGCAAAAGCTTTCACCAGCCCCCCCCTCCCCTCTTCCAGGATGGGCATAGCCCATCACAATCCACCACTCCATTCCACTTCCACTCCCCTGTGACAGCTTCTCCATCCAATTGTGACACGTGGTATTCCAATCCTCAATGCAAAGCTGGGATTAAACTAGGAGAGGAAAAACTTAGAACAGCTTACCACTATTCTACAGTGACTATATTACATTGATGTGTGTTGCCCCCTCTGAGTTTATCCTCTCAGCCAGAGTCACGTTCCACTATGGGATACACTGAATGTCCCCAGTTTATAACATGACTCAGGAGGTGTGACCTGGCCCCTCAGCAGAGACCACCCCTCAGTTTGATTTGCCCCCAACAGTAGCAGGGGAAACCCACAACGACTTCCCCAGCAGGTTCTTCTCAGCAATCACAGGAACTCCATCTCCATCCACTGTTTGCAGCAGGTCAGACTGGGCAGGACCAGCTGGGTTCACAGCTCCTCTGCTGGTCACTAACCAAGTGGCTTGAGCTAGGTGTCTTTCCCAGTTCCTAAAGGTTCCACCCCCCATGGCTTTTAGGGTGGTCTTTAGCAAGCCAGTGTAGCGCTCGACCTTCCCAGCAGCTGGTGCATGGTATGGGATGTGGTAAATCCACTCAGTCCCATGGTCCTTTGCCAGTCCCTTAGGAGATGGTTCTTGAAGTGGCTTCCATTGTCCCATTCAATCCTCCTGGGGGTGCAGTGTCTCCACAGGACATGTCTCTCTAGGCCCAGGATGCTGTTGCGGGCAGTGGCATAAGGTACTAGGTAGGTTTCCAGCCACCCTGTACTTGCCTCCACCATGGTCAGTAGGTGCTGTTTGCTGCTGTGAGACCCAGGAAGGGTGATGGAGTCGATCTGCCAGGCCTCTCTGTACTTCTATTTCCACCATCTCCTCCCATACCATAGAGGCTTCATGTGCTTGGCCTGCTTGATGGCAGCACAGATGTCACACTCATGGATAACCTGTGAGATGGCCTCCCTAGTGGTGTCCACTGAGCTGTCCCCAGCTCACCGGGATGTGGCATCTCTCCCTTGGTGGCCAGGAGTGTCCTGGGCCCAGCAAGCTAAGAACAGCTCACCCTTGTGTTCCCAGGCCAAGGCTATATGGGAGATGTTAGCAGCCAGATCTGCTTGGTGGTTGTGCTTGTGCTCCTCTGTGGCTCTGCTCTTGGGGATGTGTGCATCCATGTGCCATACCTTTATTGGCAGCCTGCCCAGGTGGGCAGCAATGTCTTGCCACAGGTCAGCAGCCCAAACAGGCTTCCCTTTTCTCTGCCACCCATTCTTCCTCTATTCCTTCAGCCACCCCACAAGGCATTGGCTACCATCCAGGAGTCAGTGTAGAGATACAGCCCTGGCCACTTCTCTCCTTCTGCCACATCCAGGGCCAGCTGGACAGCTTTTCCCTCTGCGTACTGACTGGATTCACCTTCTCCATCCCTTGCTTCCGCCACTTGCCTTGTTGGGCTCCAGACAGCTGCCTTCGATCTCCGCTTGCTGCCTACAAGCCAGCAGGACCCATCTGTAAATAGAGCATAGCCCTTCTCATGGTCAGGGAGATCATTGTATGGGGGAGCCTCCTCAGCACAGCTCACTGTCTGCTCTGGTGGTATTCCCAAGTCAGCACCTCTGGCCAGTTGCTGATCACTTCCACTATGCCAGGATGTTCAAAGCTCCCCATCTGAGCTCGCTGAGTTATCAGGGCCATCCACTTCCTGCAGGTGGCATCTGTGGCATGATGTGGGCTTTAGCCCCTCCCTTTGAACATCCAGCTGAGGACTGGAAGCCTTGGAGCTAGAAATAGTGGTGACTCAGTCCCAATGACCTCAGAGGCAGCCCGGACACCCTCATAGGCAGATAGGATTTCCTTCTCTGTTGCGCTGTAGTTGGCCTCGGAGCCTTTGTAGCCCTTCCTCCAGAAACCTAGGGGCCTGCCCCTGGCTTCACCAGGAGCCTTCTGCCACAAGCTCCATGTAAGACCATTCTCACCAGCTGCAGTGTACAGCACATTCTTGATCTCTGGTCCAGTTTGAACAGGTCCCAGATCCATAGACTGGACCACCTCTCGTTTGATCTGCTCGAATGCTACCTGCTGCTCAGGTCCCCACACAAAATAATTTTCTTCCTTGTTACATGGAAGAGAGGTTTCACAATTTGCTGTACCCAGGAATGTGCATTTTCCAGAAGCCCACAAGCCCCAGAAAGGACTGTGTCTCTTTCTTGTTCATGGGCTGCACCAGAGTAGCTACCCTGTTCACCACCTCCAGAGGGATGTGGCAACAGCCATCTTGCCTTCTGACACCCAGGAACTGGATCTCCCTGGCAGGCTCTTTCACCTTGCTTCTCTTGATGGCAAAGCCAGCCTCCAACAAGATATTGATTATCCTCTCACCCTTCTGATAAACTTCCTCTGCTGTCTCATCCCATACAATGATGTCATCAATGAACTGCAGGTGCTCAGGGGCTCCACCTTTCTCTAAGGCAGTCTGGATCACCTCATGGCAGATGGTTGAGCTATGGACCCAGCCCTGAGGCAACCCATTCCATTGGTATGGTCCGCCCCTCCAGGTGAAAGCAGCATCCCGTTAAGCAGCATCTCTGTCATTAACCAAACCACGTGACATGGGTCCAAAAAATCCAGCCAAAAACCTGTCTGAAGGCTTGGAACTTTAGAGTCATAGACTCATAGAATCAGTCAGAGTTGGAAGGGACCACAAGGATCACCTAGTTCCAACCCCCCTGCCATGGGCAGGGACACCTCACGCTAGATCAGGCTGACCAGAGCCTCATCCAGCCTGGTCTTAAACACCTCCAGCGATGAGGCCTCAACTACCTCCCTGGACAACCCATTCCAGGGCTTCACCACTCTCATGGTGAAGAACTTCTTCCTCAAGATCTTCAAGAGTCTTCAAGTTCAACATCACTGCTTCCAATCCTTTCTTTCCAAAGTGCTGGCGTTGGAGTGCCAAAATATTGTGGTGGTTTAAGCCTTACCTGGAGTTTAATCTACCAAAAAAAGTAAACAACCCGGAGTCAGTTTGGAAGTAGAAGTAAATTTTTAAACAAAATATGTCTATAGCAATAACAGGGGGGACATACAAGGGTAAGGAATAAGGGTGAATAGGAGAATAAGCAACCCCAAATGTGGATGGCCTTGTATCTCCCTCGGTGCATGTGGAGCTCAGTCCTGTAGAGAAGCGTGGATGCGGCAGGGAGAGGATAAGGCCTGAGCACGTGGCAGAACCAGGAAGCCAGCAGTAGCTGTGGGCCCTTCAACCAGGCAAGGCAGGAGCAAAAAGAGCTCATGGCTGCCATGGTCTTGCCATTATAGTCTTGCTGGATTGGGTTAGGGTTAGGGGTTAGGGTTGGGGTTAGGGTTAGGGTTAGGGTTAGGGTTAGGGTTAGGGTTAGGGTCAGGTTAGGGTTAGGGTCCATTAGGGTTAGGGTCAGGTTTAGGGTTAGGTTTAGAGTTAAGTTTGGGTTAGGGTTGGGGTCGATTAGGGTTAAGTTTGGGGTTAGGGTTATGGATAGGGTTAGGTTTAGGGTTTGGTTAGAGTTCGGTTAGGGTTAGGGTTAGTCTTGCTGGACAGGAAGTAGGTGAGACACAGACTGATTTAGTCTCGGGGTCCCCTCCTCCCAGGATGGAGAAAACAGATCCACTAGGAACAGGTTTCTTTTGTTTGCTGGGACAAACCTGGCAGGGTTCTTGCAACCCAACCCCAGGATGGTGTCACCCATAGAAGAGGGTTTAAAGGAACCCAGTATGTACTGGTATGAGTCCCAGACTGTACTGGGGTGTGGCCAGGTGACTCAGATTGTACTGGTATGGGGCCCAGTCTGCCTGGGAGTGGATAGTGGAAGGGGGCCAGAGCTTCAACTTTGCCCATGTCTGTACTGGGAGGAGATCAGGAGATGCAGTATGCACTGGCATGGTCCCCAGTCTGTACTGGGTGATGCCATTGGATCCCGTTTCTGGAACATGTCCTGGACTATACTAGTTTCTGGGACAGGTCTTGGACTATACTGGGATGGGATCAGGACACCAGTTTGTACTTGGACAGGGCCCAGTCTATATGGAGAGGGAGTCACGGAATGCATCTTGTACTGGAACAGGGTCCAGGCTGTAATGGGAGGGCATAAGGGGTTCCACTTTTTATTGGGACAAGGACTAATATGTACCTGGAGGGATGAAAGGGATCCTGTTTGGACTGGGACAGGTCACAGACTGTACTGGGAGGGCATGAGGGTGTGCAGTTTGTACTGGGATGGATGCAGATGGTGCTGGGAAGGGAGTCAGGGAATACATTCTGTGCTGGGATGGAACCCAGGCTGCAGAGCTAGAGGACAGTAGGATCCAGTTATTATTGGGATGAGGCCACATCTGTACTGGGAGGCAACAAAGGAACCATGTTTGGACTGAGTCTATACTGGAAGGGGGTCAGGGTATCCAGTATGGACTCTGACTAGGTGCAGTGTGTAATGGGAGGGGGTTGGGGTATGAAGGCATGAGGACACCTCCTGTTTTGATGGCAGTGCTGCTCTGGAGCAGCTCTGTCCCAGAAGCAGCCCTGGACTCTCCCTGCCTGCAGGCCCAGCACTACCACACAGCAGCACAGTGCCCAAGCTGCCAGAGCACTCAGGCCTTGCCCCAGCACAGAGGCTCAGCAGGAGAGGCCTTAGAGGAAGGAGCCTTGGAGGAAGGAGCTCAGAGAAACAAGTCCCTGCAAGGTCTTTTATTGCGTTGAACACAGAGAGCACAGCTCCTCATGTCTGCAGCCTCTGAGTCACAGCAGACAGGACAACACTGAGCCAGAAATGGTCTGAAGAAAGACATTTGTGTGGGAACAACATTCTCCCAAGGGGAACAGCCCCAGCAGCAGCCACAACTCAAGCAGTTAGGCTGGGCCTACACTGAGTGACATCAGAACTGCCCTGCAGGAGAAGACAAAGTTTATCGCTTCTGAAACATCCAGGGATCAGTTTGCTCAGGGCAGCCAGAGCACAGGCTTAACAGACTACTGAATATTAACTTCTCCACCCAGAGAAGTGGAGAACCTAATTTAAATGAAGATAGGATGTATGAAGCAGGGAGGGTTCGTGTGAAGGGGGATATGGAGCAGGGGTTTGGGGAAAGACTAAATCCTGAGTACCTGAGCCAGTGGGGAAAGGGAGAGGGAAATCTCTATCCAGAAATGGAGGATGAAAGGGGAGCTGTGCCTTCAGCAATGAGAGAGACCCCACAGACCCCACAGTCCTGTGGACTCTCTCTTTATTCAAATCAAGTTTTACCAGACGCCTCTGTCTCTGTTATGAACTTCTAGATCAGAAGAATTCTTCCTTGCATGTTACACACCCAAGGAGCACAGCTGCTCCTGTTTGCAGTCTCTGGGTCACAGCAGACAGGCCAGCATTGAATCAGAAATGGTCTGAAGAAAGACTCTGGTGGGGAAACAACATTCTCACAAGGGGAACAGCACCAGCAGCAGCCAAAAAGAGAGAAACCAGACTGTGAGTGACAACAGAACTTCTCTGCAGGAGAAGACAAAGAGTTTATTGCTCCTGAAAGCATCCAGTGATCATTTTCCTCAGGGCATCCTTCAGCTCTTGGTTCCTCAGGCTGTAGATGAGAGGGTTGACTGCTGGAGGAACCACTGAGTAGAGAACTGCAAGCACCAGATCCAGGGATGGGGACGAGATAGAAGTGGGCTTCAGGTAGGCAAAGATTATAGTGCTGAGAAACAGGGAGACCACAGCCAGGTGAGGAAGGCAGGTGGCAAAGGCTTTGTGGCGTCCCTGATGAGAGGGGATCCTCAGCACTGCCCTGAAGATCTGCACATAGGACAACACAATGAACACAAAAAGGACAAAGAATAAACAGGCACTGGCCACAATAAGCCAAAGTTCCCTGAGGTAGGATGTGGAGCAGGAGAGCTTAAAGATCTGGAGCACTTCACAGAAGAACTGGTCCAGAGCATTGCCCTGGCAGAGGGGCAGGGAAAATGTATTGGCTGTGTGCAGCAGAGCATAGAGAAAGCCACAGCCCCAGGCAGCTGCTGCCATGTGGAGACAAACTCTGCTGCCCAGGAGGGTCTCATAGTGCAGGGGTCTGCAGATGGCAACGTAGTGATCGTAGGACATGGTGGTGAGGAGAGAGTACTCTGATGAAATGAAACAGAGAAAGAGAAAGACCTGAGCAACACATCCTGCGTAGGAGATGTCCCTGGTGTCCCTCAGGGAATTGGCCATGGATTTTGGCACAGTGGTGGAGATGGCACCTAGGTCAAGGAGGGCGAGGTTGAGGAGGAAGAAGTACATGGGGGTGTGGAGGTGGTGGTCCCAGGCTATGGTGGTGATGATGAGGCCATTGCCCAGCAGGGCAGCCAGGTAGATGGTCAGGAAGAGGCAGAAGTGCAGGAGCTGCAGCTGCCTTGTGCCTGGGAATGGCAGGAGGAGGAAGTGGGTGATGGAGCTGCTGTTGGCCATCTGCTGCCTCTGGCCATGGAGACCTGTCCAAGGAGGGAAACACAGTGACAAGTTAGGGCACACTTCTCTCAGCCTTATTCTAACCCCTGTCCCTGAGGTGCATGAGGAATGGATCAGCTCAGTCCCATCACTGCCAACCAATGGCAGAGTTCATCAAAACTTCAAGTGCAGCAGGGACCCAGAATGGCCATGAAGATTCCTCTGGGGTCAGAACAGAAAGTGACCAACAGCCCAATCCCAGAGAACAAGAGTCCCATTGTTGGGTTGAAATTTCCCCCCATCATTACCTTTGCCATAGCAGCTCAGTTAGAAGCAAATAAAGTTGTATTGACAAGCAAGAGCTACACTATATAATGGAATTCAATGAACAGGTACAGAACATAGAGGAGTGACAATAGTAGACAGGTATTTACAATTACCAAATGACATGAAACCCCTCTGGTCAGAGACCAGGGAAGCTGGTCCCCAACCCCTACCCCCCTGTTCCAAGAGAGAAAGGGGTGGAGAGAGAATAAAAGCAGTGGGTTAGCCTTAGCCAAGGCCAGCCAAAGCAGCTGATCTCTCCCCAGCTAAGCAAAACAGCTGAGACCAGAAGAGAAGAGAGAATTGTTATGGTACAGCTCCTCTGATTCCAGATGTTTATCCAATGAATTTGTTTAGAATAATCTTTTCTTTTCCTTTTCACACCCAAGAATGATCTATTTATTTTGTTTCTACTTTTCTGCTCAAAATCTGTAACTAAATTTTAAAGGCATAGCCTAAACCCACCACACCCATGGAGAGGTGGAGAACCAGGGAGCAGGCCTGCAGTGCTGCAGAGACAGTGAAGGGAAGAGAGAAAGGCAGAGGGGCTGGGGGTGAAGCCTTCTCCTTCCCCAGGTCTTCTCACTGCTGCTCACAGGATGGAACTGAAGGGCTTTGGTCCTCCTTCTGTATGCACACTCCAGGAGCCTTCAGCTGAGCATCAGCAGCTGAGATGGAGAAGCCTCCAGGAGCTACAGCTGCAGTGTCCTGCACCCACAGCCTCACTGTGTCAGTGACTGCAGTGACTTCTCCTCCAGTGAGCTCTCAGTCATCCTCCCAGTCCTGGCCACCTTGAGGCTCTCTCTGCCTTCCTCATCTTCCTGAGATCCTCTGGCAGTGTCCTCAGCCCTGCTGTGCTGTGCAGAGGAGCTGCTCCTGGCCAGAGCTGTCTCTCTGCAGTGCTGCCTGCTTGCCAGCAGCTCCTTCCAGCCCAGGAGTCCGGCCCAATAGGGCAGCAGAGGACCAACCCATGGTGTTTTAATAACTCCTCTCTTGGCTTTTGTTGCCCTGTTAACTTCAGGGACTGAGAGAAAGCTGATGAAACCTCTCCAGAAGTCAAACTCAGATTCAAAATCTGAAGTTTCTTCTACTGTTAATGGGTCCCAGTGAAGCATACTGGGAAAGTGTCCCCAGGGTCTGGTTAGAGCAGAAGGAGACAGTGGAAGCATCACTGGAGGCACTGAAGCATCTCCAGGCTGTGGTGAGAGCAGAGAACTGAGGCAGTGCTGCCAGGTCAGGACAAGCAGCTCAAGGTGGCTCTGCTGCTGAGGAAACCTGGAGGGGTTTCATTGATCCAAAGGGCCAAGCCCTGACCCCCAGCCCCTGGCAAGGCAGAGCCTGTCACTCACTTGTGTCTCAGGGCTCTGATTCACCCTGTGAAATAATTTTTATCAGATGCTTTGTGCAATAAATCCTCTCCAATTAGCTGCAGAAACCTTGGATATAATTAGAGGTTCAGCAGTATTTAATGAGCCCCATGGGGTATTTGGGGCTGATGACATCATCCTTAGGTACTGCCAGGAGACTCTGCCAAGGTACTGCCAAGAAGCCTCTCAAGAAGTCCAAGGCAGAAGCAAACTCCAAAGTACCTTGAAGCACTGATTGGCCTCTCTGAGGCTTGTTACTGCCAAAGGCTCCCCAGGGACTCGTTAGAGCAGCTTGTTAGAGGCCAGGATTGCAGGGAGACAAAGGCAAAGTACAGGGCAGAAAAACTTGCCTTTGGTCTGTGAAGCAGAAAGGCCAAGCCCTGAGCACTGTCCTTGCAATACAAGAACCTCAAAGCCTCAAAGCCAAGTTTCTCCTCACAGGCCTTGGTGGCAGAGGCCACTGCCAGAGCTAAGGGGACAAAGCCCTTGGCCCTGTTGGGCTCTCAGCCTTGCCAGAGCCCTTGGCCATCCCTACTGCAGCCTCTCCTACACTGTCCCGTTCCTGCTTCTCTTTCCCTTCAGGCTGCTGACACCAATCTTGCTTCCCCAGCCAGCTCTCCCCCTGCCATTTCCATCCCTTCCCTGAGTTGTCTCAGCTCTCCCTGCCAGTTCCTGACACCTCTGGATGGCCTCATGAATAGCAGCTCTGCCCTTTGAGGGACATTTCTTTGGCCTCATCTCCACTCTGAACCTTCCAAGCTGCACTTTGTGGAGGTTTTGGTCTCTTCCCACTCCCCAGAAAAGTTCCATCCTCTGAAACCACCCTTCAGCCATGTGCACACTGCTGTGGCAGTGCCCTGAGCCTCCATTCAGCAGGCTGAAGCAGCCCAGGTCCCTCAGCTTCTCCACAGAGATGTCAAACCCCATCCTGGCAGATCTCCAATGTAGTCTACCCAGTTCCTTCCTTCTCCATCGACTGCAGAGCTCCACACCCAGACACCAAGCATCCAGATGTGGCCATAGCAGTGCCGAGTCTGGGGGAGGACAACTGCTGTTCCTGGTTGGGCACACTGCTGCCACAGCCCAGCTGCAGTTGTCCTTCTTCCCTGTGTGCAGGGTTTGCTCCATCCCAGGGCATTGGGAATGTTTCCTCCCAGACTCTGTGGTATCTTTCTTACTTCGCATGTGAGGTGGTTTGGACCTGGCTAGGGGCTTAATGCCCACCAAAGCCACTCTATTACTGCCCTTCTTAGATGGACAGGGGAAAGGGGAAAGATAACAAAAGGCAGTGTAAGATAGAAGCAGTTTAACACTAAGGGTAGGCACAAGCAATAGACCACACAAGGGGAATCAGAGAGAGGAGTGAATCTCTACTGCCAAGCAGCACAGGGGGTTTGGTCTCAGGCAGCAGGGCTCTGGTCAGAGTGCTTCTTCTGGAGGACAAACTCATGGATCAATCTCCTTCCCACTTCACTCTTACAGCTGAGCTGACCACACATGGCATGGAGCACTCCTTTGACCACATTGGTTCAGCTGTCCTGGCTGTGTTCCCTCCCAAGATCTTGGCCTCCCCCCCCCACCCCAGGATACTCTTGGGGCAGGGAAATGTTGGAAAAGCACAGCCTGAGAGCTCAGCTGAGCAGCAGCCAAAACTCTGCTGTGTTACCAACACCCAGCCACAGCCCTGCAAAGCACAGCACTAGCAGGATGCTCAGAGGAGAATTAACTCCAGCTCAGCCCAAACCCAATACAATCTCCACCCCTTATTCCTACTCCAAAACCCCAGTGGCTGACCTCAGGTTTCACCTGATGTCTTCTGCCAGAGTCTCCAAGTGCTCCATGCTCCCTGGCTGCACTGTAGAGGATATTTTGCACCAGTGGTGCCATTCAGATAGGCCCAAGTGCCACTGCACAGCTCCCTCCTGTTTGATCTGCTCAAAGCCTTGTTGCTCACTGCCTCACTCACAATGATTCTGCTTTCAGGTCACTCGATAGAGAGGGCTCACAAGCTGACTGCAGCCTGGGACATGCATTCTGCAGAGCCCCACAAGGCCTAGGACAGACTGTGTCTCCTTCTTGTTGGATGGTGGAGACATGGTTGCTATCCTGCTGACCATGTCCATAGGTACATGACAGCATCCAGCCTGCCATTTTCTTGCCAGGAACTGAATTTCCTCTGCAGTTCCTTTGACCTTGCTTTTCCTCATGGCAAATTCAGCCTTCAGAGTATCTGAATAATTTTTTCTCCCTTCTCCAACACTTCTTCTGCCCTGTGGCCCCACACAATGATGTCATGGATATTCTGGAGATGTTCAGGGGCATCAGCCTTCCCAGTGCAGTCTGGATTAGTCCATGACAAATGGTGGAGCTCTGCTTCCACCGCTGGGGCAGTCAATTGCAGGTGCATTGCACACTCCTCCAGGTAACAGCAAATTGTGGCCTGCACTCTTCTGACAATGGAATTGAGAAGGCAGTATTGGCAATGTCAGTCA
Source organism: Dryobates pubescens (assembly GCF_014839835.1). NCBI lineage: Eukaryota > Metazoa > Chordata > Aves > Piciformes > Picidae > Dryobates > Dryobates pubescens. Next base: position 108,473 of record NW_026530778.1, read on the forward strand.
TAGAGAACCTCTTGGCTGCCTTTGACTCCAGCTCATCCTGGATCTCCAGCATGTCTGGCACAGCAGCACTCAGTGGTGGTGTCACCTCATTCAGGCCTCAATAGTCCACTGTTAATCTCCACCCTCTGTCAGGTTTCTGTACTGCCCAGCTGGGACTGTTGAAAGTGCTGGTCACTCCCTGGATCTCCAGCTGGTGAATCAGTTCATGAATGGGATCCAGGCAGTCTTGGTTTGTGTGATATTGCTGCCTGTGCACAGTCCTGGTAGCAGCTGGCAGCTGTTGTGCTTCAACCTGCAGCAGTCCCACAAGGAAGGGATTCTCTGCAAGGCCAGGCAGGGCAGACAGCTCTCTGATCTTCTCTGTATTCACCATGGCCACACCAAAAGCCCATCAAGAGCCCTTTGGGCCCTTGAAGTAGCCTCTCTTGAGGTGATCTGTACCAAGAATGCAAGGGGCCTCTGGGGCGGGCACAATGGGATGTTTTTCCCAATTATTCCCTCTTTAGGCTCATATTAGCTTCTAGTACAGACAGCTGCTGGCAGCCTTCTGTCACTCCAGAAATCCAGATGGATCCAGTGCCTTTGTGCCCTGATGGCATCAATGTGCACTGTGCCCCTGTGTCTGCCAACATGCCTTTTGTTTCTGTGGCTTTGATGTGCCAGGCCATCAAACCCACACAGTGCAGCACACTCTGCCATCCCTTTCCTCCTCCGGGCCAAAGGCAGGGACCCTCTACTCCTTGTCTGCGTCAGAGTATTCACTGTCTGATCCTGGTGGGGCCTGGACAGGGGTCCCCTCCTCAGGATCAAGGGAGGTGACCTCAGTTCTTCTCTGCCTGGAAGATCCTTGATTACCCTCTTGGCTCTCTACAGCAGCGACCTTTGCTGCCTGCTTAGATGATCCCTTCCTAACCACCATCTTCCCTCTCAGTTCATGTACTCGAGTCTCCAGTTCAGAAGTGGCTTCACCATCCCACTTCCTCATGTCCTCCCCCTGGCCACGCAGAAAAAAAGAGTACTCCATGTGGTGTGCATCTGGGGCTCCCTTTCACTCCAACTTGGGCAGGAGGGGGTGGATTTCTTGGAGTACACCTGGTAAATGAGGCACTGGCTCGTGGGAATGAGTTGATACAGAGGTTATCCTCCAAATTCTGGAGCCAGGCTGACACTGTCTCCACAGACTGTGTGTCCTCATCCAAATAGTACATCAATGCTAGGCTGTTTGAATATCATGCTGGAGCACCTTGGATCACTTTCCTCCACATGGCCTGTGGACATCCTCTGGGTCTGTGGAGACACTTGGATCATCTAAATCACTATAGATAACTTCCAACACTACTAAGTATTGGATTCCTTCATCTGCAGTGTTTCACTTCCCTGGAGAACTCATAAGGGCCTCCTTGCATGGGTACCTGGCCCTCACACTTAGCAGGAGTCATCTCCAGAGGCTGCATATGCCTGTCTCTTTTGCAATGCCTTTCTCAATACCTCTGTTTCTAGCAATGGGTCCCAATTGTTTGGCCTCTTTCCCTTCCAGCAGTTGGCTGTCAGCCCCATTATCCCAGCACCAGAGCAGCCAAGCAGCAATCCGCTCTCCTGGCTGGTGACTATGATCCTTGCCTATGTCTCTCAGTTCTGCTGAGGTTAAGGACCAAGTAGTCTCTGCTTGTTTGATCTCACTCACTCCGTCTGATTTCCCACTTGATGGACCAGCCTCTTGATCATAATCTTCCTCATCCCTTACCAATTGAGCTGGCTGTGGCTCCATTCAGCACCACTCTCTGGGCTCAGCCCTCCAGCCAGTTCCTAACCCAGCTCAGAGAGCTGCTGTCCAAGCCACGAGCTGACAGCTTAGCCAGCAGTTTACTGTCGGGGACGGCGTCAAAGGCCTTGCTGAAGTCCAGGTAGACCACATCCACAGGCCTCCCCACGTCCACCAGACAGGTCACCTGATCACCGAAGGAGATCAGGTTGGAGAGGCAGGACCTGCCCTTCCTAACTCCATGCTGGCTGGACCTGAGCCCTTGGCCATCCTTCAGGTGCAGTTATTGCTGCCAGGATAATCTGTTCCATCACTTTCCCTGGCACTGAGGTCAGGCTGCCAGGCCTGGAGCTTCCAGGTTCCTCCATCCAACCCTTCTTGTGGATGGTGTGGAGAAGGCCCAGATACTGAATCTTGCCCCAGCATGTGGGCGAGCTCCCCCTCCCTCAGGAGGAAGACAAAAGCCAGGCTAGCACGCTGCTGGTGCATGCTGTGCTTGTGCATTCCCCAAATATGGAAGAATTCTAGCTTCATGCTTTCCCATAGGCTGAAGCCAGTTGTTTATGAGAATGCCCATTGGTCAAACCTAGTCTCGAGGGATTCTATAAGTATTACCCCAGTGAGTAAACAAGTGCCTTCCTCCTCCATTTCTGTCTCTGTGCTAGCTCGAGAGTTAAGTCCGAGCCGCTGCCTCTGCAATTGAGTTTATTGTTTATCTTCTGTTACATACATGCACGCATATCAAGGCATCTGCATGTGAGAAGCAACTGGAGGAATTATTTCCACAAGAGGAAGGACACCGCGCTGAGCTGAGGAGCCAGCGTTGCCACAGCCAGTCCCACTGACCGGGAGAGGACCCCCCCCCCCCCCCCCGTCACTACTGCATGGACTGGATCAACCCCCGAGGGTAAGATCTGCCTAATTATCGGGGAGAAGGGACTTGACCGTGCCAGGTCCCCAAGCAATTGCTTAACCCCACCATAGTGGAGAGAAGAGCGCCACGTGCCGCTCCAAACCCTGTTAACTCCAGGGATTACTCAGCAGCATTCGTGCTTACACTGCACTGAACTCCCCCCTGGACCGCTTCGGGTATCCTGCTGTTGCTTTGAGCCCAGCAGACAAGAAGCGAGAGAATTTGCCGAGCCGGGCCCGCCCCGCCGATATTCCTCGTTCCCGGGGCCGCCCCTGCAGATCTGCGTACCGCCGCGTCCCCCAGGCAAGTCCGCCAGCGATCGCCGTCCTGCCGTGTGGTGCGGATCAACTCTGAGGACCAGCTCGTCTCCGGACCAGCCCTACCAGCCCGTCCTCTCGTGCAAGCCAGCTCTGCGAGACCCCAGTCTCGAACCGGCGGCACACAGGACAGAGCTCCATCTGAGCTCGACCCAAAGCCGCGCACGGTCCCGGGAACCTGCCGCGCCGGGCCGACCCCAAGTCGGGCCCGCCCCTTTCATGCGAGCTGACTCCCGGGGCCGCCTCTACAGATCCACGTGCCGCTGCGTCCCCCGGGCACGCCTGCCGGCGGCCGTCGTCCCACCCTGTGGTACGGGTCGACTCTGAGGGCCAGCCCATCTCCGGACAAGCCCTGCCAGCTCGCCCTTTCCTGCGAGCCAACTCCGCAAGGGCCAAGCCTCGAACCGGCCCCGAACAGAACTGAGCTTTGCCATCAACTCGACCAGAAGCCGTCACATCCTGTCGAGTCGCCATCTAGTGGCCAAGCGGCGGAACTGCAACCTTCTTGCATATAAATATAGAAATAGCTTGTAATTAGCTCAAATAAATTCTAATCATAATACTAAGCCAGTTATGGGATATATTTCATGAACGTGCACTAGAACATGTATATAAGTTGGTGATTCATCGGTTATTGACAATTTTATAATAATAATAAAAAATTAATTTTCATAAATCGTAAGTCCTAAGTAATAAAGCAATAACCTCCCTCTTCACCACAAATGACCTTTCTGATGATGAGAAGAAATATGCTTTGTTCACAGACGGTTCCTGTTGTCTCGTTGGGAACAAGCAAAGGTGGAAGTCTGCAGTGTGGAGTCCAACACACCGAGTTGCAGAGGCGAAGGATGGAGAAGGAGAATCCAGTCAGTTTGCAGAGGTAAAAGCTGTCCAGCTAGCTCTCGACGTAGCTGAACGTGAGAGATGGCCAAAGCTTTATCTCTACACTGACTCATGGATGGTAGCCAATGCTCTATGGGGTTGGCTGAAGAACTGGAAAAAGAATGGCTGGCAGAGGAAAGGAAAACCCATCTGGGCAGCCGAACTGTGGCAAGACATTGCCGATCGAGTTGAGAGAATTCCAGTGAAGGTGAGACACATTGATGCTCACATTCCTAAGAGCAAAGCTACTGAGGAACAGCAGCAGAACCATCAGGCAGATCTAGCTGCAAGAGTTTCTCAAGTAGACAAGGACTCTGATCTTGATCTTGACTGGAAGCATCGAGGTGAGATATTCTTAGCTCGGTGGGCTCATGATTCGTCAGGACATCAAGGCAGAGATGCAACATACCAGTGGGCTTGTGACAGATCCATAGACATTTCTATGGATGCCATCACCCAAGTCATCCATGACTGTGACATTTGTGCTGCTATTAAGCAGGCAAAGCGAATTAAGCCCTTGTGGTATGGTGACAGATGGTCCAAGTACAGATATGGTGAAGCCTGGCAGATTGACTACATCACTCTACCACGTTCTCGTTCGGGTAAGCAATACGTGCTTACTATGGTAGAGGCGAACACTGGATGGCTGGAAACTTATGCAGTTCCACATGCAACTGCACGCAACACCATTCTCGGTCTGGAGAGACAGATCCTGTGGAGACACGGAACTCCAGAGAGGATTGAGTCAGACAATGGAACTCACTTCAAGAACAACCTTGTAAAGAGCTGGGCAAAAGAGCACGGTTTTGAGTGGATTTTCCACATTCCTTACTATGCACCAGCTGCAGGGAAGATTGAACGCTACAACGGTTTGTTGAAGACCACTCTCAAAGCCATGGGAGGTGGATCTTTAAAAAACTGGGAGAAACATTTAGCACAAGCAACCTGGCTGGTGAATAGTAGAGGTTCAGTGAACCGAGCTGGACCGGCACATTCAGATCTGATACAAAAAGTAGAAGGTGATAGAGTTCCTGTTGTTAGAGAAAAGAACCTGTTAGGTAAAACTGTTTGGGTATTTTTGCCCTCAGGAGAGGCTAAACCTGTCCGAGGGGTGGTTTCAGCAGAAGGTCCTGGTCACACTTATTGGGTAATGCAAGAGAATGGTGAGATCCAGTGTATTCCACAAAGAGATTTAACTTTAGCTGAAAGAGTTTAATTTCAGACTGTTGTACAGCTACAACGCGTCCAAAGGAAGAATCCCTGAGGGATCTACAGTGCGCGAACCCTGAGAACCCTGAGAGCCCTGAGTCAACTGAGAGTCCCTGTTTCCCTGTTTCCCTTTTCTTCGCTTCGTCTGCGGAGAGACAAACTGTTTTCCATTTTCTTGATTTTTGATTTTCTTGGACTTCTGAATCATCTACATCTGAGTATAGCCAGAATGGACTATGAACTTGACTTACAAACTGTAAATATTGTTCTGGATTGGATGGACAGTACGAACAGCCAATGAAATTGTTTAGAAAGGGGTGGACTGTGGTCGTTTGAGGCTGTGCCTTTAAGGACAAACAGTGCTGAGACACTGGCTAAATGTTTTCGGTACTAGAACCAAAACATTCTGATATTCTAAACGAATTTCATTGGTGGATGGATAAAATGCAACTTTAGATTGTGGAGCAGTTGGAATTTTTTTTTTTCCTCAGTTCAGTTTCATTTGGTAGTTGGGGGAGTGTGGGTATCAGCCTGTTCTCCCTGCCTGCTCTCTCTGTGAACTGCTGGAGATGGCCTTCAGATAAGCAAAAACTAATCCTGCATGGGCTTTTGAAGCTTACTAACAACTCTTTTCTTAGTAACTTGCCTTTCTCTCTCTCTAACCCCTTTTTGGGGAAAAAGGGAGGTAGGGGGGGAGAGAGGGGGTTCCAAGGAGGGGATCCCTCCCTCAGGGAGGGATTTTTGTTGTGTTATTTCTCTTTGCTGTGTATTTCTGTGTATATATTGTAAATACCTGTATATATTGTGTTATATGTAACCTGCTTTCCATATATGCTTGTAAATATATAGCTTGCTCTTCGATTGGGCTAGTTGTGGTTTCTTACTCTGTGGAGGAGGGAGAGCTAAGCCCTTTCTCAACCTACCACAAGCTGTACCCCTCCCGTGAGCCCAAGCAGCCCCGGCGGTCCTGGCAGCACCGACCACGGTGGCGGTCCCTATCACAGTGGCCCCCCCCATGCCGGTGGCCTTGGCAGCCATGCCCATGGTGGCAGCCCCGGCAGCAGCCATGGCAGCAGCCCTCACAATCCCAGTGGTACCCCCCCAGTAGTGCCCCTCCCCCCAGTGGCTAGAGCTGCACAACCCTCCCTGCCTCTTAGATCCCAGACATTATCAGTAGACAATATCACTGCGATGGAGGATACACTCGAATTCCATAGGGATGATAATGTAAGGGATCGGGAGTTGGGAGGACAGGGAACTGTTCTGCTGCACTGGTGGAAAGGGATTGTGAGAGATGCAGCAATAGATGGAGAATCTGTAAATTTTTTCTGGATGTGAATTTCCTGTGGTATTAGAAAGTCAACAACGAATATGGCAATCTCTGGATTGGAAAATGTTAAAAGAAGCTAAACAAGCCATAGCTACCTGTGGGTTAAAGTCAGGATACACAACTGCTGTAAGTGATCATTTCTTAACCCCATATGACATGTATGGTGACAAATACTCTATTAACACTACATCAGAGCTTGCAATTTCTAGGCTACAAGTGGTTAAGGCCCTAGTGCAGAAAAAATTGCAATTAGGGCATACCTTGCTAGCCAGCACCCTTCCTGCGCCCTCCCCACCTCTCTCCCTTTTCTGGTATGACTCTAGTCTACCAAAGCTCTGCTCTGATGTAAAGCAACAGTGCTAATTTCATCATTCCTGATTGTAATGTCTCTCAGAGATTTGTTATTTAGAGTTTTGCTAAGTTTTCCTACTAAGCATAATGAATAGTAAGTATTTGGTGTTTACAGGTACTCAGTACATAGTAGTTATAGTAAGGTATGCCTACTTAGTAATGAGTTCACATTGTAAGGTATTAATTTTAAAAGTATTCCTTAGCTAATTAATTTAAAAAGTATTCCTTAGCTAATATAACATCTTTCTATTTCCTTCTTTGACATTGACTAGAAAATATAAAAAATAAAAATACAAAAACATTTTTAAAAGTAAAAAAATTTGTAAAATAAAAACAATACAAAAAAGAAAAATAACTAAAACAGAAGAAAAAAAAATTAAGACATCAATATAATAATAATAAAAATTAAATTCAAATAAACATTAAAAAAAAATTAAAAATTGAAGTTATAGCTCAAAATACATATAATGAAAAAGAAATTAAAAAATACATGAAAAAGGTATAAAACCCCCCAAAACACACACACAAAAATTAAATAATTTTTTAAAATAATGTAAAATAACATTAAAAATTAAAAAATAAAAAGAAAATTAAAAATAAAAAATATAATAAAAAGAAAATAATATTTTAAAATTAAAATAATAAAATTAAATTATAAAAATAATAAAAAAAAGAAATTCAAAATAAAATACATTTTTTTAATTAAATAAAAAAACAAAAATAAAGAAAACTAAAATGAAAAATTAATTTTAAAAAAGAAAAATAATTGAAAAATAAACAAAAATTTAAAAATAATTAAAAAAATAATAAAAATTAAATTATATTAAAATAAAAATAAAAAATAACACAAATAAAATTATTTATTACAAATAGTTTAAATATATTTTTAAAAATTAAATTAAAAAGTAAAAAATTAAATTTAAAAAATATTTTAAAATGAAATACATAATTTAAAATAAAATTAAAAAATTTATAATAGATTAGAAAAAAGTGAAATAAAATAACAAAAAGATGAAAAAAATAAATTAAAGAAATTAGATTTAAAAATACAAAAAAAATTTTAAAATATATTAAATAATTACCAAAATAATTAAAATAAAAAATAAAAATAAAATCACAAAGTAAAAATAAAAACATAAAAATATTAATTCAAAGATATATATTAAAAAAACCAAGCAAAATAAAAATAAAAAATATGTCTATTTTATAGCGAAGGGTTTTAGTGATCCCAGCAAGAAATAACTACCCCATGTCAACTGCAATCACTGCAGTAAATAACAGCAGAAGAATCAAGACTATGAAAGAACAGCATTGCCCATGCAGTCAAACATCAATCACAGTAACTGTTATGATAATCTCAGATCAAAAGCATCAATCAGAAGAATGTACCAAAAAAACCCATCTGAATTGGGACTGACTGTTGTCATTGTTTGATTGTTGTGTGATTAGAGAAAATGTTCCTATGGATTTGTGTGTTATCTCACCAGTTTGCCATAATTTTACATAGTTAAAAGGAAAGTCAAAATTAATTATAGCACAACATACATTTTCATTTTAGGTAAAAAACAAACAAACAAAAAACACAAACAAAAAGAAACAAAAAAAGGGGGAATTTAGGTATGTCACATAAAAAAAGAATGGTTAAAGCATATTGTGTTCTGAAATTGTCATTTTCTATGCACCTTTCCTCAGCAAAAACAAAGCATCAAAAGATCAGTACCATTAGGATGAGCAAAAATGCATTATTATTGTCATAATAATAAGACTGTGCTGGGAGATGGCAATGGGATCCCATGTGGACCAGGATCAGGCCACAGCTGCACTGGGATCAGGATATCCACTTTGTGCTGTGCTGGGTGCAGCTGGGACAGCGAAGGGGTCCAAGGGATGCACTTTGTAGGGGCACAGGAAACTGTATGGGAGATGGCAAAGTGATGCACTTTGTCCTGGGATAAGACCTCATCTGAACTGGGAGGGGTTCAGGAGATGCAGTTTGTACTGAGATGTGACCAGGTCTGTACTAGGAAGGGGTTAAAAGGATCCCAAATTGTGGTGTGCAGGGCCCAGAATGTCCTAGACTGTGGTCAGGGAAAGCAGCTTGTACTGGGACAGCTCCCAGGCTGTACTGGGATGCATGTGGGGATCCAGATTTTATTGGGACAAGGCCTAGATTATGCTGGGAGAGCATGAGGGTGTGCAGTTTGTACTGGGATGGATACATTCAGTACTGGGAAGGGAGCCAGGGGATCCACTCTGTGCTGGGATGGAACCCAGGCTGCAGTGCTAGAGGACAGTAGGATCCAGTTTGTACTGGGATGAGGCCACATTGGTACTGGGAGGGGTTAAAGGAACCATGTTTGGACTGAGTCTATACTGGAAGGGAGTCAGGGTATCCAGGTTGAACTCTGAGTAGGTGCAGTCTGTAATGGGAGGGGGTTGGGGTGTGAAGGCATGAGGAGACCTCCTGTTCTGATGGCAGTGCTGCTCTGGAGCACAGCTCTGGCCCACAAGCAGCCCTGGACTCTCCCTGCCTGCAGTGCCAGCACTGCCACACAGCAGCACAGTGCCCAAGCTGCCAGAGCACTCAGGCCTTGCCCCAGCACAGAGGCTCAGCAGGAGAGGGTGGAAGGGAAGAAAGAGCAGCTGAGGACAGCCCAAGCTCTGGGTCTCCCTGGCACTGCTGCTGTGCTGGGACTCTGCCCCTCCACCTCTGCACACAGGCACTGCCCTGCAGCTCCACAGAAGCCTTGGAGGAAGAACTTCGACAAGTAACTCAGGAGGAAGGAAATCAGTACTTTATTGTTGAACACCCAGGGAGCACAGCTCCTCATGTCTGCAGCCTCTGGGTCACAGCAGACAGGACAACACTGAACTAGAAATGGTCTGAAGAAAGACATTTGTGTGGGAACAACATTCTCACAAGGGGAACAGCCCCAGCAGAAGCCAGAACTCCAGCAGCCAGGCTGGACCTGCACTGAGAGACATCAGAACTGCTCTGAGGGAGAAGAGAGTTTATTGCTTCACAAGGCATCCAGGGATCAGCTTGCTCAGGGCAGCCTTGAGCTCCTGGTTCCTCAGGCTGTAGATGAGAGGGTTCACTGCTGGAGGCACCACTGAGTACAGAACTGACACCACCAGGTCCAGGGATGGGGAGGAGATGGAGGAGGGCTTCAGGTGGGCAAACATTATGGTGCTGAGAAAGAGGGAGACCACAGCCAGGTGAGGGAGGCAGGTGGCAAAGGCTTTTTGGCGTCCCTGCTGAGAGGAGATCCTCAGCACTGCCCTGAAGATCTGCACATAGGACACCACAATCAACACAAAACAGACACATGACAAGAATGCAGTGACCACAAGAAGCCAAAGTTCCCTGAGGTAGGATGTGGAGCAGGAGAGCTTAAGGATCTGGGGGATTTCACAGAAGAACTGGTCCAGAGCATTGCCCTGGCAGAGGGGCAGGGAAAATGTATTGGCTGTGTGCAGCAGAGCATTGAGAAAGCCACAGCCCCAGGCAGCTGCTGCCAGGTGGAGACAAACTCTGCTGCCCAGGAGGGTCTCATAGTGCAGGGGTCTGCAGATGGCAACATAGCGATCGTAGGACATGGTGGTGAGGAGATAAAACTCTGCTCCAAGGAAGAAGAGAAAAGAAAACACTTGAGCAACACACCCTGCATAGGAGATGTCCCTCATGTCCCTGAAGGAACTGGTCATTGATCTGGGGACTGTGGTGGAAATGCAGCCAAGGTCAAGGAGAGAGAGGTTGAGGAGGAAGAAGTACATGGGGGTGTGGAGGTGATGGTCCCAGGCTATGGTGGTGATGATGAGGCCATTGCCCAGAAGGGCAGCCAGGTAGATGGCCAGGAAGAGGCAGAAGTGCAGGAGCTGCAGCTGCCTTGTGCCTGGGAATGGCAGGAGGAGGAAGTGGGTGATGGAGCTGCTGTTGGCCATCTGCTGCCTCTGGCCATGGAGACCTGTCCAAGGAGGGAAAGACAGTGACAAGTTAAGGCACACTTCTCTCAGCCTCTCAGCTCAATCCCATCACTACCAACCCATGGCAGAGTTCATCACAGCTTCAAATGCAGCAGGGACCCAGAATTGCCATGAAGATTCCTCTGATGTCAGAGCAGAAAGTGACCAACAGCCCAATCCCAGGGAACAAGAGTCCCATTGTGGTGGGTAGAAATTTCCCCCAGCATTAGCTTTGCCAGAGCAGCTCAGTTCGAAGCAAATGAAGCTGTATTGACAAGCAAGAGCTACACTCTGCAATGGAATGCAATGAACAGGTACAAAGCATCCAGGAGTGACAATATTAGACAGGTATTTACAATTAGCACACAATAAAAAATCCCCCTGGTCAGAAACCAGGGAAGCTCTTCCACTGCCCCTAACCCCTACATCCCTGTTCCAAGCGAGAAAGAAGCAGTGGAGGGAGAAAAAAAACAGTGGGTTAGACTTAGCCAAGGGCAGCCAAAGCAGCTGATCTCTCCCCAGCTAAGCAAAACAGCTGAGATCAGGAGAGAAGAGAGAGAATTGTTATGGTACAGCTCCTCTGATTCCAGATATTTATCCAATGAATTTGTTTAGAATAATCTTTCCTTTTCCTTTTCACACCCAAGAGTGATCTATTTATTTTGTTTCTACTTTTCTGCTCAAAATCTCTAACTAAATTTTAAAGGCATAGCCTAAAACCACCACAGCCATGGAGAGGTGGAGAAACAGGGAGCAGGCCTGCAGTGCTGCAGAGACAGTGAAGGGAAGAGAGAAAGGCAGAGGGGCTGGGGGTGAAGCCTTCTCCTTCCCCAGCTCTGCTCTCTGCTGCTCACAGGATGGAGCTGAAGGTCGTTGGTCCTCCTTCTGTGTGCACACTCCAGGAGCCTTCAGCTGAGCATCAGCAGCCGAGATGGAGATGCCTGCAGGAGCTACAGCTGCAGTGTCCTGCACCCACAGCCTCACTGTGTCAGTGACTGCAGTGACTTCTTCTTCAGTGAGCTCCCATCATCCTCCCAGTCCTGTCCACCTTGAAGCACTCTCTGCCTTTCTCATCTCCCTGAGATCCTCTGGCAGTGTCCTGAGCCCTGCTGTGCTGTGCAGAGGAGGTGATCCTGGCCAGAGCTGTCTCCTGCAGCAGTGCCTGCTTGCCAGCAGCTCCTTCCAGGAGTCCGGCCCAATAGGGCAGCAGAAGACCAGCCCAAGGTCTTTTAATAACTCCTCTGGTACCTTTTGGATCCTATAAACCTCAGAGACTGAGAAGCTGATGAAACCTCTCCAGAAGTCAAAATGAGACTCACACTCTGAAGTTTTTCTACTCTTAATGGGTCCCAGTGAAGCATACTGGGAAAGGGTCCCCAGGGTCTGGTTAGAGCAGAAGGAGACAGTGGATGCAAGGGAAGCATCACTGGAGGCACTGAAGCATCTCCAGGCTGTGGGGAGGGCAGAGAACTGAGGCAGTGCTGACAGGTCAGGACAAGCAGCTCAAGGTGGCTCTGCTGCTGAGGAAACCTGGAGGGGTTTCATTGATCCAAAGGGCCAAGCCCTGAGCCCCAGCCCCTGGCAAGGCAGATCCAGTCCCTCACCTGTGTCTCTGGGCTCTGCTGGGGGCAGTGGGGAGTGAAGATGGGCTGTGACTAGGGTAGGACCTTGGCAGGTTTTCCTGTGATTTGCTTGCAAAGAGACAACTCCTGCTGAAAAGGAATGAAATGTTTCTTTAAAAATACTTTGTGCAATAAAAACCTCTCCAATTAGCTGCAGAAACCTTGGCAAGAATTAGAGGTTCAGCAGTATTTAATGAGCCCCATGGAGTATTTGGGGCTGATTACATCATCCTTAGGGACTGCCAGGAGACTCTGCCAAGGTACTGCCAAGAAGCCTCTCAACAAGTCCAAGGCAGAAGCAAACTCCAAAGTACCTTGAAGCACTGATTGGCCTCACTGAGGCTTGTTACTGACAAAGGCTCCCCAGGGACTCATTAGAGCAGCTTGTTAGAGGCCAGGATTGCAGGGAGACAAAGGCAAAGTAGAGGGGAGAAAAACTTGCCTTTGGTCTAGGAAGCAGAAAGGCCAAGCCCTGACCACTGCTCTTGGACTAGAAGAACCTCAAAGCCTCAAAGCCAAGATTCTCCTCACAGGCCTTGGTGGCAGAGGCAACTGCCAGAGCCAAGGAGACAAAGACCTTGGTCCTGTTGGGCCTCTCAGCCTTGCCAGAGCCCTTGGCCATCCACACTGCAGCCTCTCCTCCACTGTCCCATACCTGCAGCTCTTTCTGTTCAGGCTGCTGACACCAATCTTGCTTCTCCATCCTGCTCTCCCCCTGCCATTTCCATCCCTTCCCTGAGCTGTCTCAGCTCTCCTTGCCATTTCCTGACACCTCTGGATGGCCTCATGCATAGCAGCTCTGCCCTTTGAGGGACATTTCTTTGGCCTGATCTCCACTCTGAATTTTCCAAGATGCACTGAATGGAGGTTTTGATCTCTTCCCACTCCCCAGAAGAGCTCCATCCTCTCCGAAACCACCATTCAGCCATGTGCACACTGCTCTGGCAGTGCTCTGAGCCTCCATTCAGCAGGCTGAAGCAGCCCAGGTCCCTCAGCCTCTCCACAGATATGTCAACCCCCATGCTGGAAGATCTCCTCTGCAGTCTCTGCAGTTCCTCTCCATTGCTTCAGACTGGACATTCCCAAAGCCAGACACCAAGCATCTTGATGTGGCCTCCTGGGTGGAGGACAAATCCTGTGTCTGGGTGGCCACACTCCTCTTGCCTCAGCCCAGCTGCTCTTGGCCTTCTGCACTGAGCAGGGTTTGCTCCAGTCCATGATATTTGGAACAGGGAAAAGAACCTCAGTGAAATATTGCTCAGTATTGCTCTATGAAATGCAGACAGGCCTTAGGCCTGGTCCTTGAAATGCTAGCTTAGGAAAAGACAGAGGCTTAGGGCCTGCTCTTGAAGGTGACATTTGCCCCAGCTCTTCCCAGAGATCTCCTTGCTCTCCCCTGTTCTGCTCCCTGAAGCAGACCAGCACTCACACATGCCCTGCACTCTAACAGCCATGCAAACAAAGGGGAACAAGCTCAGGGTTATTGCTCCAACCAACTTCTTGAGACTGAAGCCCAAGGCAGGAATCCACAACCATAGCCAGGCCAAGAGCTCTGAGCAGCCCCAGGTGGTGTCTTCCTTTTACTCTTCATGCAGAATCTGCTTGGTTCCCATATCTCACTGATCCTAGAATGGGCTGGGCTGGAAGGCACCTCCAAAGGTTATCTTATTCAACCTTCCCAGGGACAGCCTCAACTAGATCAGGTTGCCCAGAGCCTTGTCAAGCTCCATCTTGAATATCTCCAGGGATGGGACCCCAACCCCCTCCCTGGGCAACCTGTTCCAGTGTTCCACTACCCTCATGGTGCAGAACTTGTGCTGGTTCCTACTTCTTGCATAGTCCTGCTTTGTTCCCATCTCTCACCCATGTCTATGGATGTCCTTCCTCTCTGATCCATGGAAATACAGCAGCTTGTGTTCAGTGCTGTGCCCACTCCTCCTTCTGAAGCAAAGACCATGCCTGGAGCCATTCCCTCCTCAGCAGCTATTTCTGTAACCTGTTTCCCTCCTCCCTGGGAAGCTGATCCTGCACCTGCAGTCCTATTGCAGAGGACTGGGAGAGCAGAGATCGTCACCATGGCCATTCTGCTTCACTTTCTCCTGAGCAAGGCATAAACCCTCAGGCAAAGCTTTGCCAAGCAGAGGCCCTTTCCTATGCAGTCCCTGATCCACCAGGGCAACTATGATATAGTCGCCATCTCGGAAACTTGGTGGGACAACAGGCACGATTGGAGTGCTGTACTGGGGGGTTACAGGCTCTTTAGGAGGGATAGGAAAGGGAGAAGAGGAGGAGGGGTGGCTTTGTATATTAGGGAGTCACTTTCTGCCACACAACTTGAGGTGGAATATGAGGGAATTGAGAGCCTGTGGGTTAAAATCAGAGGGCAGCCCAACAAATCTGACATCCTTGTTGGAGTCTGTTACAGACCACCCAACCAGGATGAGGAGGCTGATGAATTGTTCTATAAACAACTGGAGGCTGTCTCAAAATCATCAGATCTTGTCCTTGTGGGGACTTCAACCTGCCAGATATCTGCTGGGACCTTAATTCAGCAGAGAGGAGGCAGCCCAGAAGATTCCTGGAGCGAATAGGGGACTGCTTCCTAACGCAGCTGTTAAGTGAGCCTGCCAGGGGACAGGCTCTGCTTGACTTGCTGCTCTCCAATAGGGAAGGGCTGGTGGGAGATGTGACCATGGGAGGCTGCCTAGGGTGCAGTGACCACGAGATAGTGAAGTTTTCAATCTGCAGGGAGATAGGGAGGAGCACCAACAGAACCTTCACCTTGGACTGCTGGAGGGCAAACTTCAGGCTCTTTAAGAAACTTATTTGTAAAGTTCCCTGGGTAGCAGCCCTCATGAACCGAGGGGTCCAGGAGGGTTGGAGCTGCTTCAAACAGGAGCTCTTGAAGGCACAGGAACTGGCGGTCCCCATGTGCCGAAAGATGAGCCGGCGGGGAAGGCGACCGGCCTGGATGGACAAGCAGCTCCTGGAGGATTTAAGGGGAAAAAAGAGGCTGTATCACCTTTGGAAGGAGGGGAAGGCTTCTCCAGGTATGTTCAAGGAAGTGGTTACATTATGTAGGAATAAAATGAGAGAGGCAAAGGCCCAGTTGGAACTGAAACTGAACACCTCTGTCAAAGACAATAAAAAGCATTTTTACAAATATATCAACGCTAAAAAGAAGGGCAAGAAGAACCTCCACTCCTTACTGGACCTGGAGGGGAACACAGTGACTGAAGATGAAGAAAAGGCTGAGGTCCTGAACACCTTCTTTGCCTCAATGTTTAACAGCAAGGTAGGAGTCCAGGATGACTGGCCTCCTGAGCTGGGCAATAGGGTCGGGGAGCAGTGTGATGCCTCAGAAATCCATGAGGAATTAGTTCAGGACCTGTTGAGCCACTTGGACACCCACAAGTCCATGGGACTGGATGGGATCCATCCTAGGGTGCTGAGAGAGCTGGCAGATGAGCTGCCAAGCTGCTCTCCATCATTTTCCTCCAGTCCTGGCTCACTGGAGAGGTCCCAGATGACTGAAACTGGCCAATGTGGTCCCCATCCACAAGAAGGGACAGATGGAGAAACCTGGAAACTCCAGGCCAGTCAGCCTGACCTCAGTGCCAGGGAAAGTGATGGAACAGATTATCCTGGCGGCAATAACTGCGCACCTGAAGGATAGTCAAGGGCTCAGGTCCAGCCAACATGGATTTAGGAAGGGCAGGTCCTGCCTCTCCAACCTGATCTCCTTCTATGATCAGGTGACCCGTCTGGTGGATGTGGGGAGGCCTGTGGATGTAGTCTACCTGGACTTCAGCAAAGCCTTTGACACCGTCCCCCACAGTAAACTGCTGGCTAAGCTGTCAGCTCGTGGTTTGGACCGCAACACTCTGTGCTGGGTTAGGAACTGGCTGGAGGGCCAAGCCCAGAGAGTGGTGGTGAATGGTGCCACATCTGGCTGGCAGCCAGTCACCAGTGGCGTCCCCCAGGGATCAGTGCTGGGCCTCATCCTCTTTAACATCTTCATTGATGATCTGGATGAGGGGGTTGAGTCAGTCATCAGCAAGTTTGCAGATGACACCAAGTTGGGAGCAGATGTTGCTCAGTTAGAGGGTGGAAAGGCTCTGCAGAGGGACCTCGACCGACTGGACAGATGGGCAGAGTCCAATGGGATGGCATTTAACAAGTCCAAGTGCCGGGTGCTGCACTTTGGCCACGGCAACCCCATGCAGAGCTACAGGCTGGGGTCAGAGTGGCTGGAGAGCTGCCAAACAGAGAGGGACCTGGGGGTGCTGATTGACAGCCGCCTAAACATGAGCCAGCAGTGTGCCCAGGTGGCCAAGAGGGCCAATGGCATCCTGGCCTGTATTAGGAATAGTGTGGCCAGCAGGAGCAGGGAGGTCATTGTGCCCCTGTACTCTGCATTGGTTAGGCCACACCTTGAGTCCTGTGTCCAGTTCTGGGCCCCTCAGTTTAAGAAGGACATTGAGAGACTTGAAGGTGTCCAGAGAAGGGCAACAAGGCTGGTGAGAGGCCTTGAGCACAAGCCCTATGAGGAGAGGCTGAGGGAGCTGGGATTGTTTAGCCTGGAGAAGAGAAGGCTCAGGGGTTACCTCATTGCCCTTTACAACTACCTGAAAGGTGGTTGTAGCCAGGAAGGGGTTGGTCTCTTCTCCGAGGCAACCAGCACCAGAACAAGGGGACACAGTCTCAAGCTGTGCCAGGGGAGGTTTAGACTCAAGGTGAGGAGAAAGTTCTTCACTGAGCAGGTTGTTCATCATTGGAATGGGCTGCCCAGGGAGGTGGTGGAGTCACCGTCCCTGGAGATGTTCAAGAGGAGATTGGACGTGGCACTTGGTGCCATGGTCTAGAAGGCATGAGGTCTGTGGTGACAGGTTGGACTCGATGATCCTTGGGGTCTCTTCCAACCTTAGTTATACTGTGATACTGTGTGATACTTTGGGAGACTAGAGTCTTACCCGAAAAGGGGCGGGGGGTGTGAGTGTGGTGGGAGGGGTGTGAGGATGGCTAGCAAGGTGTGCCCTAATTGTAATTGTTTCATCAGTGGGGTCTTAACAACTTGCAGCCTATCTTCTCTGAGCGACCACTGCTTCACCCATACTGGATTATCTGTTTTCCATTTTACTGTGAGGGTTGGTTGCTGACCAGTAGCCTCTACAGAAAAGGAACAGTAATGAGTTTTGCTCCTAGCTAACTTAATGCATCTCAGCCCAATAGAGCAACTGGAATGGTTAACACGTATGGTCTTATAGTGATTGATTTACCTCATTAAAAGCTAATTACACTGGTTCTTTGCTGACCCAGGTTGTTTGTATACCTTCTAAACCTATGACTCCAGAGTTTGCCATCAGCAATGGCTAGTGACCATTCCATTTATGTCAAGGTATAATAGTGACATCAGCTCCAGTATCCACAATCATTGAAAGTTGTATAGTTTATCCACAAGGGTGTCTGATAGTTACAATCTCTTCTGGTTTTCCCTTTTGGATTTCTAGGGCAAATAAGATATTAGGCATATAGGTGGAACCAAAGCCTCCTTGTCCTCGAAGCCTGTTAGAAGCCTTAGGCACTCTGGACTCAAATGGCATTAGCTCAGCAATTTTAGTCCCAACAGGAGTGCTAACAGGAGGGGTAATGGTATAGAGCATAACTTTATAACCCAGTCATGATCAGAATCTATTAAACTGGGAGCTATAAAGATGCCCTGTCTAGAGGTAGGCGATCTGCCAATTAACAGAGCACAGGGTAGAAGACCGTGCTGATCAGACTCAACAACAACATTTGTCACTCAAGAGTGACATCCACTGCAGTTGTGTATCCTGACTTTAACCCATAGGTAGCTATGGCTTGTTTAGCTTCTTTTAACATTTTCTAGTCCAGAGATTGCCATATTCTTTGTTGAACTTCTAATACCACAGGAGATGCATGTACAGGAAAATCTACAGATTCTCCATCTATTACAGTATCACAGTATAACTAAGGTTGGAAGAGACCCCAATGATCATCAAGTCCAACCTATCTCGACAGACCTCATGACTAGACCATGGCACCAAGTACCATGTCCAATCTCCCTTTGAACACCTCCAGGGACGGCGACTCCACCACCTCCCAGGGCAGCACATTCCAATGATGAATGACTCGCTCAGTGAAGAACCTTCTCCTCACATCGAGTCTAAACCTCCCCTGGTGTCCCCTTGTTCTGGTGCTGGTTGCCTGGGAGAAGAGACCAACCCCCTCCTGTCTACAATTACCTTTCAGGTAGTTGTAGAGGGCAATGAGGTCACCCCTCATCCTTCTCTTCTCCAGGCTAAACAATCCCAGCTCCCTCAGCCTTTCCTCATAGGGCTTATGCTCTATTACTGCATTTCTCACAATACCTTTCCACAAACTCAGCGCAGCAGTTCCCTGTCCCTCTGTGGTGAAGGCACATTATGCCCAGATACTGAATCTTGTCCCAGCATGTGGGCAAGCTTCCCCTCCTTCAGGAGGAAGACAAAAGTCAAGGCATTAGCCAGGCTAGCATGAATCTAGTGCATGCGGTGCTCGTGCTAATACCAAATATGGGAGAATTCTAGCTTCATGCTTTCCCATAGGCTGAAGCCAGTTGTTTATGAGAGTGCCCATTGGTCAAACCCAGCCTCGAGGGATTCTATAAGTATTACCCCAGTTAGTAAACAAGTTACCTCCTCTTCCATTCCGTCTCTGTGCTTGCTCGAGAGTGTAAGTCCGAGCCGCAGCCTCTGCAATTGTGAAAAGCCATTGGGAGATCATTTCCACAGAGGAAGGACACCACACTGAGCTAAGGAGCCAGCATCGCCATAGCCAGTCATATCGACCAGGAGAGACCCCCGTCGCCACCGTATGGACTGAACCAACCCCCGAGGGTAAGATCTGCCCAGTTGCCGGGGAGAAAGGACTTGACCAAGTCTGGTAGTCCGCGCAGTTGCTTAACCCCACCGTAGTGGGAGAGAAGAGCTCTGAGCCCTGTTAAAATCCAGGGACTACTTAAATATCGTTCATGCTTAAACTCCACTGAACCAGGGACCGCTGTCCCTTTAAGCTCAGTAAACGAGAGGAGCCGCCGCTTGTCGCAGCCGCATTCCTGTCTCCGAGGCTGTATTCCTCAGTCCTGGGAACCTGCCGTAGCAGGGTCAATCCCTGCCGGGCCCACCCCACCTGCTGTCCCTTTAAGCCCAGCGAACGAGAAGCCATCGCTAACGTACCGGCAACCGTCGGCCCCGCCCTTTTGTGCGAGCCGACTCCCGGGGGCCGCCTCTGCAGATTTGCCTGCCGCCGCGTTCCCCGAGCACGCCTGCCGGCAACCATTGCCCCACCCTGCCGTGCGAGTCGACTCTGGGAATCGATCCCATCCTAGGACCAGCCCTACCAGCCCCATGAGCTGGCTCAGCAAGAGCCGAGCCCGTGGCTCAGCCCCAAACAGGACCGCTGCCAGTCGTCTGGAGAGAATTTGCCGAGTCCTGTGAAGAGAACCTTGATTATTAGTTAAGCCCAGGTTCCATTTCCTCTCCACTGCCGCGGAGAGAGGAGCTGCCCGAGTCCCGCCAAGTCGCCATCTAGTGGCCAAGCAGCAGGACCTGCACCCTTCTTGTATATAAATACAGAAATAATTTGTAATTAGTTCAATTAAGTTCTAATCATAATACTAACCCATTTATGGGATCTATTTCATGAACGTGCACTACAACATGTATGTAAGTTGGTGATTCATCGGTTATTAATAATTTTATAATATTAATAAAAATAATATTTTCATAATTCATATTTCATAAATTAATAACCTCTTCACCACATCCTCCTTTAGTTCAAGCCATCACCCCTTGTCCTGTCACAAGAGGTCCTGCTTAAAATCTCTCCCTAGCTTTGTGATTGGCCTCTTTAAGCACTGAAAGGCCACCAGAAGATCTCCCTAGAGCCTTCTCCTCTCCAGGCTGAACAAGCCTGGCCTCATAGTAGAATGCTTCCAGCCCTTCCAGCATTTCTGTGGCCTTCTTAGGCCCCTGCTCCAACAGATCCATGTCTTTCCCACATCAAAACAGCTGAGCATGGGTGGCCTCATCACACATGAGTCAAGACCTCCAAGGCCCCAGACAACTGGACTCCTGAACTGGAGGAAAGAGACAGGAAACTGTGGTTAACTCCCCACTGAAGTGGCTCAGAGCAGTGAGCAGTAGGTCAGGGTTGGGAGGATTGCCAGGTGCTTACCCACCGACACTCCCCTAGATCAGTCTGACAGAGCCTCCCTCCTTTGGCTCCTCCAGTGCCTGGGGGGCTGATGCTAGCCATCAGACTGTCACTGCCTGCTTGATACAGAAGCATTTTTGTGCTTCCATTGACCACATTTTGTGCAGGGAGCAGTAGGATAGCTCAGACACAGGCTGGATTAAAGGAAGGACTGACATTCATTGCCTCTCTAGTCAAGGGCAGGACTGGGTTGGTCACTGTGTTTGCCACCAAGAAGAACTTCTTGCTCTGCTGTTGGCTGCAACCCAATAGGCATTGAGTGGTGGTAATATTTACTATGCCAGACCTTGCTATGAGATGGTTCAGGCTGGCTGCCAGTTGTTATGGCCTGTAATGGCTTTTGTCACAGTCATTAAAGCCATCCCTTGTACACAGTGTTATCAACAGGTCAGAACTGGGAGGAACAGACACTGTAGCTTCATCTATCACACCCACATTGACTCAGGCTGCTGTCAGAACCCTAAGGAGTGTACTGAACCAGGGCAGACCTATTGGATGGTCCAAACTCTGGGCATAGAAGGCATCAATAGAAGCCAGGCCTGCCCAAAAGGGGAACCCTGGATCTGCTGCAGTAAGCTAGGCCAGTGGGGTCTTAGTGACAATGGAGGGCTTCAGAGTCAGGCCAAAGAACAACTGGCACAGAATATGATCAAAGCCTTAAAGGCATTCGTGTCTAAACCATGACCTGGAAGTGAGGTGAGCACACTGCAGAGAGAGCTCAAGGAAAAGTTACCAAAGGAACTGGGACTCCCTTTTGTAGGCAAGAATTGATTTGTAGATCTAGCTGAGAAAGTGGCAGAGAATTTAAATGTAAATTCTCCTGGGTGGCCAGCACCAGAACAAGAGGACACAGTCTCAAGCTGTGCCAGGGGAGGTTTAGGCTGGAGGTTAGGAAGAAGTTCTTTGTAGAAAGAGTGGCTGAGCATTGAAATGGGCTGCCCAGGGAGGTGGTGGAGTCAAAGGTCTCTTCCAACCTGGTCTATTCTATTCTATTCTATTCTACTCTACTCTACTCTATTCTATTCTAATTGCTGTGTCTGTGCAGGTCTCCTGATGAGTGGAGAATGGCCATGCGAAGGAACCAGCTTAGATCCTTACAAAAGAAACAAATGGAATCACTCAATGATTCCAGGTAAAAATGGAAGACCTCAGGAATGGGCACTGCCATCAAACACTATGGGAGCAGAATGCCCAGAGCAAAAGGGGAGCTCTTTTGATAAATGGGTTGGAGAAACCCCCTGCAGACAGACATTAAGATACAATGGTACCCACTCTGCTTGGTAGCCTGAAGACCCTTTATGGGACTGGTCTAGGGAGAAGGCTAAAAATTATATGAACACCACTGACAATGACATATTCAATGGTTCAGGGACAAATCTATCTCAGGGAATATCAAGTACCTCAAAATTCTGGCAAAATATAGATATTGCATCTAACAATTGGTGGAAAGCCCCAGATGGATTATTTTGGCTTTGTGGACAAACAGCTTATCCAGAACTACCAGCACACTGCAGGGGGAGTTGCACATGAGGGATCATCCAGCTGGGATTTTTCTTGCTACCTCCTCAGTAAAGCAATGAATTGGGGATCCCCAGTTTTGAAGAGTTGGAGGGAGAGAAAAGATCTTTCAAAGCTGGAGGTGCTCAGGTGTGGGGTGATGATGAGTGGCTGCCCCAAAGAAGAAGAGAGACCTATGGACCTGCCACCTGGGCTCCAGATGGTAGTTGGGGACAAGGAACTCCAATCTATGCTGAACAGAATTTGATTACAGGCTGTGGTGGAACTCAACAGCAATGAGACTGCCTTGGGGGCCGAAGGGGAGGGGAGGGGAGAGGAGAGGAGAGGAGAGGAGAGGAGAGGAGAGGAGAGGAGAGGAGAGGAGAGGAGAGGAGAGGAGAGGAGAGGAGAGGAGAGGAGAGGAGAGGAGAGGAGAGGAGAGGAGAGGAGAGGAGAGGAGAGGAGAGGAGAGGAGAGGAGAGGGGAGGGGAGGGGAGGGGAGGGGAGGGGAGGGGAGGAGAGGAAGAGAATGGAATGGAATGGAATAGACCAGGTTGGAAGAGACCTTCAAGATCATCGTGTCCAACCTATCATCCAACACCACCTAATCAATTAAACCATGCAACCAAATACCCTGTCAAGTCTCTCCTAAACACCTCCAATGATGGTAACTCCACCACCTCCCCGGGCAGCCCATTCCAATGGGCAATCACTCTCTCTCTGTAGAATTTCTTCCTAACATCCAGCCTAAACCTCCCCTAGTGCAGCTTCAGACTGTGTCCCCTTGTTCTGGTGCTGGTTGCCTGGGAGAAGAGATCAACCTCTGCCTGTCTACAACCTCCCTTCAGGGAGTTGTAGAGAGCAATAAGGTCTCCTCTGAGCCTCCTCTTCTCCAGGCTAAGCAACCCCAGCTCCCTCAGCCTCTCTTCACAGGGCTGTGTTCCAAACCCTTCACCAACTTCATTGCCCTTCTCTGGACACATTCCAGCAAGTCAACCTCCTTCCTAAACTGAGGGGCCCAGAACTGGACACAGGACTGAAGGTGTGGCCTAACCAGTGCAGTGTACAGGGGCAGAATGACCTCCCTGCTCCTGCTGGCCACACGGTTCCTGATGCAGGCCAGGATGCCATTGGCCCTCTTGGCTACCTGGGCACACTGCAGGCTCATGTTCAGCCTACCATCGACCAGTACCCCCAGGTCCCTCTCTACCTGGCCGCTCTCCAGCCACTCTGACCCCAGCCTGTAGCACTGCATGGGGTTGTTGTGGCCAGTGTGCAGAACCCGGCACTTGGATGTATTCAGTCTCCTGCCCTTGGACTCTGCCCATCTGTCCAGCCTGTCGAGGTCCCTGTGCAGAGCCTCTCTACCCTCCAGCAGATCAACTCCTGCCCCCAGCTTGGTGTCGTCAGCAAATTTACTGATGATGGACTCAATGTCCTCGTCCAGATCATCAATAAAGATGTTAAAGAGCATGGGGCCCAGCACTGGTCCTTGGGGCACACCACTAGTGACTGGCTGCCAGCTGGATGTGGCACCGTTCACCACCACTCTCTGGGCTCAGCCTCCAGCCAGTTCCTAACCCAGCTCAGAGTGCTGTTGTCCAAGCCATGGGCTGATAGCTTGGCCAGGAGTTTGCTGTGGGGGACAGTGTCAAAGGCGTTGCTGGTGTCCAGGTAGACTATATCCACAGGTACTATTAGCCAAACACCAAACTCAAGTGTGAGAGGCAATGCACCAAAATGGACTCTCCAGACTGTCTATTAGCTGAGGAAGGAGGTGGATGTGGAAAGTTTAATACATCTGATTGGTGCCTAAAGGTTGAGGACAATGGGGAAGCAGCAATAAATACAGCCACCAACAGCAGGGAAATAGCTCCTGGACCAGTCCAAACCTGGCAAGGACTGGAATGGGACACATTGTCTTGGTTGCCTGGTGGCCATGGGTCAAATGAGAGTCATTCTTCTCTCTTTGTGCAACAGCAGCTCTAATCTTTCTGCCATGTCTGATACCCTGCTTTGTATGGCTTATCCATCCTGCAGCCAGGCAGGTGCAGGTTGTAGCCATATCAAGTGAGCCAGAAAAGGCTACAAAAAAGAGCAGTATGATGTATCTGCAAATAAGACCAACATTAGAAATGAGCCAAGAGGAAAGGATTAAGTTAATGGGGAATGAATTTTGTGAAGACAACTATTACATAAAGAAGAGGAGGGATTGGTGGGATCAAAAGGAGGGAGTGTCTTTACAA
This sequence comes from Dryobates pubescens, assembly GCF_014839835.1. Lineage (NCBI taxonomy): Eukaryota > Metazoa > Chordata > Aves > Piciformes > Picidae > Dryobates > Dryobates pubescens. The sequence continues at coordinate 132,845 of NW_026530778.1, forward strand.
AGGAAGAATTGGCTAAGAGGCAGTTAGAAGAGAAAGGGAGGAACCAGGCAGTTCACCTTCTCTATGTGCATGCAAATCTCAAAGGGGCCTCTGCTAAGTCCCTTCCCTTGAACCTTGCTGTAAATCAGTAGGGGTCTGTCCAAAGACAGCAGACACTGAACACAGCCTGAACTGCTGAACTTTTAGGCCAGAGCACAACAGCAGTAGCCAAAAGAGAGAAACCAGACTGTGAGTGACATCAGATCTGCTCTGCAGGAGAAGACAAAGAGTTTATTGCTGCTGAAACCAGCCAGGGATCAGTTGGCTCAGGGCATCCTTGAGCTCCTGGTTCCTCAGGCTGTAGATGAGAGGGTTCACTGCTGGAGGCACCACTGAATACAGAACTGCAAGCACCAGATCCAGGGATGGGGAGGAGATAGAAGAGGGCTTCACGTAGGCAGGGATTACAGTGCTGACAAAGAGGGAGACCACAGCCAGGTGAGGCAGGCAGGTGGCAAAGGCTTTGTGGCGTCCCTGCTGAGAGGGGATCCTCAGCACTGCCCTGAAGATCTGCACATAGGACACCACAATCAACACAAAACAGACAAAGACTAAACAGACACTGGCCACAAGAAGCCAAAGTTCCCTGAGGTAGGATGTGGAGCAGGAGAGCTTGAGGATCTGGGGGACTTCACAGAAGAACTGGTCCACAGCATTGCCCTGGCAGAGGGGCAGGGAAAATGTATTGGCTGTGTGCAGCAGAGCATAGAGAAAGCCACAGGTCCAGGCAGCTGCTGCCAGGTGGAGACAAACTCTGCTGCCCAGGAGGGTCTCATAGTGCAGGGGTCTGCAGATGGCAACGTAGCGATCGTAGGACATGGTGGTGAGGAGAAAATACTCTGTAGCAATTAGGAATATATAAAAGAAGACCTGGAGAACACATCCTGTGTAGGAGATGGCCCTGGTGTCCCTCAGGGAATTGTCCATGGATTTGGGGACTGTGGTGGAGATGGCACCCAGGTCAAGGAGGGCAAGGTTGAGGAGGAAGAAGTACATGGGGGTGTGGAGGTGGTGGTCCCAGGCTATGGTGCTGATGATGAGGCCATTGCCCAGCAGGGCAGCCAGGTAGATGGCCAGGAAGAGGCTGAAGTGCAGGAGCTGCAGCTGCCTTGTGCCTGGGAGTGGCAGGAGGAGGAAGTGGGTGATGGAGCTGCTGTTGGACATTTGTGTCCTTTGTGCACAGTGCAGAAGCCAAAAGGCAAAGGCAGTCACAAGTCAATGGAGCACAACCAAAGCCATTTCTCAGCCCCGGATACAGAGACTGAAGTTTTCTTTTTGAGGAGACCTCCCTCCAGCTCTGTTGCTGGACTCTTGTGCTGACTGAGCCTACAGAGAAGAGCAGAGACTCTTCCTGCTTCCTGCTGCTGAGTCAGTCCTTCTCTGCAGCAGGGCAGTGCTGGAGGCAGCAGCAAGCTCTGCTGTCCACTTTCAGATGGAGGAGTCCCAAAGCAGAAAGACTTCTCAGCATCTGCCAGTGCTAAGGAGAGAGGGTAGAAAAAGGCAGTTCCTGAATGTTTTGGGCTTTTGTACTCCAGCTGCCCACATCTCACCCCCAGAGTGTTCATGGCTGTCACAAGTTCTCACACACAGCATTTCTGCCGCCCTCAGGGGGAGCAGAGAGAGCAGAAGCCTGCAAGGCAGGAGACTGCCTGTGGCTCAGAGCAGAGTGAGGGGAGCTGCTCTGGCCCTGCTGCTACTTCCCCACTTCTCTGGGCTTGTGCCCTGCTGAGCTGGAGGTGATCACACTCCCATGTGCCCCTGAAAAGCCACCAGACCCTGCTGAGAGCAGAGGGATCCCTCACAGACCACTCAGTGTCTCAGCCTCTCTGAAGGTCTCAGCACCACACTTGCAGCCCAGCACACTCAGGGCGCATTGCAACACCCAATGGCATTTCCTCTCCTGTGGCAGCTCTGCCTCTGCTGCAGCTCTGGCTGCAGAGGAGGTGCTTTACACCTTGGAGCCCATGGCCCTGAGGCTTTTCTCTGGGGAAGAGGAGTCCAAGGGCCTTGCTCAGAAGCAGGTTCTGCCCTGGAGGGGATCAGATGGAGATGTCTGAATGCTCCCTCCCACAACATTGCTGGGTTCAGTTTCTTCTCCTTCCCTGATCAGATCCCTGCTGCCTGGAGGTTGTCACCCTGGCAGGAGTGTGCTGTGTGATGGATTTGCCCTGTTCACAGAGCCTAGTCCAGCTCCTCTGCACTCACCTACAGAAACCTGCCTGTTTGCAGGGCACTGGCTGGGAGCATCCTGATGAGTCCAGACAGGGTGCTGCTGGTGCTGTCCACAGGCAGAGGAGTGGCTGAAGGCTCTTTAGGAGGCTCCCAGCGGACCTCCTGACCACTCCAAGATACACCTCCCCAGTTTCAAGGACTTGTTCCAACTTGAATGGTCCTTTGCTACCTCTCACTCCCCACTTTCCCTTGTCCTCAGAATAGGAAACTGCAAACACAGACTCAGGAACTCTTCTCTCTTTAGAGCAGACCCTGCTTGGACCTTGTCCTTGAAGCATCCCTTTGGAAGTTCCCTGGTGCTGAGCTGCAGCTGTGAGCAGCCCTGACCCACAGAATAGCCTCTCCAGAGCAGAAGGACCCTGCCCCACCCTGCCCTGCTCTGCACTGCCAGGGGTGGCTCCATCCACCCACAGTTTCTCCCCACAGCCAGCATCAGCTGTGGCTGTGCCAGCTTCAGAAGATTCCTCTTGGAACTGCACCTGAACCGCCCTGCACCCACAGCCTCACAGTGTCAGTGACTGCAGTGACTTCTCCTCCAGTGAGCTCTCAGCATCCTCCCAGTCCTGGCCACCTCGAAGCTCTCTCTGCCCCCTCATCTCTCTGAGATCCTCGGGCAGTATCCTCAGCCCTGCTGTGCTGTGCAGAGGAGCTGCTCCTGGCCAGAGATGTCTCTGCAGCTCTGCCTGCTTGCCAGTAGCAACCTTCCAGCCCAGGAGCCTGGCCTGGCTCAGCACAACAGAACAGCCCAAGGCATTTAAAGGAGCCCTCTGGTGGCTTTGGTGCCAAGTCCATGAACCGCAGGGACTGAGAGGAAGCTGATGAAACCTCTCCAGAAGTCAAAGTCAGATTCAAACTCTGAAGTTTCTTCTACTCTTAATGGGTCCCAGTGAACCATACTGGGAAAGGGTCCCCAAGGTCTGGTTAGAGCAGAAGGAGACAGTGGATGCAAGGGAAGCATCACTGGAGGCACTGAAGCATCTCCAGGCTGTGGGGAGAGCAGAGAACTGAGGCAGTGCTGACAGGTCAGGACAAGCAGCTAAAGGTGGCTCTGCTGCTGAAGAAACCTGGAGGGGTTTCATTGATCCAAAGGGCCAAGCCCTGACCCCCAGCCCCTGGCAAGGCAGATCCTGTCCCTCACCTGTGGCTCTGCTGGGGGCAGTGGCGAGTGAGGATGAGCAGTGAGCAGGGTAGGACCTTGTCAGGTTTTGCTATGATTTGCTGGTGAAAAGTAATGAACTGTACCTTTAAAAGTACTTTTTATCAGATGCTTTGTGCAATAAAACCCTCTCCAATTAGCTGCAGAAACCTTGGCAACAATTAGATGTTCAGCAGTATTTAATGAGCCCCATGGGGTATTTTGGGGCTGATTACATCATCCTTGGGTACTGCCAGGAGACTCTGCCAAGGTACTGCCAAGAAGCCTTTCAAGAAGTCCAAGTCAGAAGCAAACTCCAAAGTACCTTGAAGCACTGATTGGCCTCACTGAGGCTTGTTACTGACAAAGGCCCCCCAGGGACTCGTTAGAGCAGCTTGTTAGAGGCCAGGATTGCAGGGAGACAAAGGCAAAGTAGAGGGGATAAAAACTTGCCTTTAGTCTAGGAAGCAGAAAGGCCAAGCCCTGACCACTGCCCTTGGACTAGAAGAACCCCTAGAAGAAGCTTGAAAGAAATCTTTCTCCTCCCAGGCCTTGGTGGTAGAGGCAACTGCCAGAGCCAAGGGGACAAAGACCTTGTTCCTATTGGGCCTCAGCCTTGCCAGAGCCCTTGGCCCTCCCTACTGCAGCCTGTCCTACACTGTCCCACGCCTGCAGCTCTTTCCCTTCAGGCTGCTGACACCAATCTTGCTTCCCCCGCCAGATTTCCCCCTGCCATTTCCATCCCTTCCCTGAGCTGTCTCAGCTCTCCCTGCCACTTCCTGACACCTCTGGATGGCCTCATGCATAGCAGCTCTGCCCTTTGAGGGATATTTCTTTGGCCTCATCTCCACTCTGAATCTTCCAAGCTGCTCTTTGTGGAGGTTTTGGTCTCTTCCCACTCCCCAGAAGAGCTCTATTCTCTCTGAAATCAGCCTTCAGCCATGTGCACACTGCTATGGCAGTGCCCTGAGCCTCTGTGGTGGTGAAAGGAAGTTCAGTTCTCTCCCGCACACAAAGAGACCATGGCTAACTCAGTCAGATAAGCAAAATAGATAAGCTATATTTACAAGCAGGATGAATTGCAGATGAATATATACACAATATACAGTATTTACTATATATACAGAAATATACAGCAAAGAATGTAACACAGAAAAAAAACTTTCCCTCCTCCAGCCAGGAGGGTCTCCCTCTCCCCCTACCTCCCTTTTGTCCAAAAAAAGGGTTAGAAAGAGAGAAAGGTCATTATTAAGGAGGAAATTCTGTTAGCTCAAAGCCTATGCAAGAATTAGTTTCTTATCTGGTTAGTTGAAGATCAGCACCTGCCAGCACAGACCGAACACAGCTGTTGCTCAGAGAGACTGAAACAGACAGACTGAACTGAATGAGATTCAAACTGAACTAAAACTAAAAATTTAAAGTTGCATTCTACCAATCTACCAATGAAATTCTTTTAGGTTGATCTTTTTTTTTCATTCTTCCACCAAAACATTCAGCCAGAGTGTTCCAGGAACTGTCCCTTTCTTGAAGGCACAGCCTCAAATGGTCACAGTCCACCCCTTCTAAACAATCTCATTGGCTGTTCGTACTGTCCATCCAATCCAAAACAATATTTACAGTTCGGAAGAAAAGTTCGTAGTCCGTTCTGGCTATCCTCAGCTGTAGATGATTCAGAAGTCCAAGAAAATCAGGAAACAAGAAAAGAGAAAACAGTTTGTCTCTTCACAGATGAAGCAAAGAGAAGGGATCAGGGACTCTCAGTTGACTCAGGGCTCTCAGAGTTCTCAGGGTTCGTGCACTGTAGATTCCTCAGGGATTCTTCCTTTGGACGTGATGTATCTGTACAACAGTCTGAAATTAAACTCTCTCAGCTAAAGTTAAATTTCTTTGTGGAATACACTGAATTTCACCATTCTCTTGATTTACCCAATAAGTGTGACCAGGACCTTCTGCTGAAACCACCTCTCGGACAGGTTTAGCCTCTCCTGAGGGCGAAAATACCCAAACAGTTTTACCTAACAGGTTCTTTTCTCTAACAACAGGAACTCTATCACCTTCTACTTTCTGTAGCAGATCTGAACGTGCTGGTCCAGCTCGGTTCACTGAACCTCTATTATTCACCAGCCAGGTTGCTTGAGCTAAATGTTTCTCCCAGTTTTTCACAGATCCACCTCCCATGGCTTTGAGAGTGGTCTTCAGCAAACCGTTGTAGCGTTCAATCTTCCCTGCAGCTGGTACATAGTAAGTGTGATTGTTTGAGGCTGTGCCTTTAAGGAAGGGGCACACTGGCTAAATGCTTATAAAATATTTTGGTATCCTAAATGAATTTCATTGGCTGGTCTAGGGGGGAGGTGAGATTGGACCCAGCATGGCTGGGACTTTCTCTCAGTCTTCCTTCCTTCGCTGTCCCTTTCAGCTGGACTGCTTCTGGGCCTCTGGCCAACTAAGAGGTAAGAACTAACTCTCCTGTACCAGGCCTCTGGTTTTTTTCCCCTGTCCTGCTAACCGCCATGTCTCCTTTTCTACCTCTTTGGGGGGAGAAGGGAGGTAGGGGGGTGAAGGGGGCACAGGTGGAAGCCCCTCTGTGGGTGGTCTGGTTTCTGGTTGAGTTCATTTGCTGTATATTCCTGTATATATTGTAAAATCCCTGTATTTGTGGTGTTACATGTAATCTGCTTCCTATACATGCTTGTAAATACATAGTCTGCTTTTTTTCTAATTACTGAGTTAGCCACGGTTTCTTTCTCAGTGGGGGAGGGAAAGCAGAGCCTTTCCTTTCAACCCACCACATTCCTTTTTTTTTGGCTCACCGATGTGGGGCCTGGTAATTAAGTTGATTTATTGCTCGTCTCAGCCGGAGAAACGAAATGAAGGTGCTGTGGGTTTTAGAATGTTTTGTTGCCCATTCAGAATCTGATTCGTCAGTTGGAGAGTCAGAAAGTCATCAGCAAAACTCATTCACCTTTCAACAGTCCAGTGTGGCCTGTGCAAAAGCCGAATGGAGACTGGCGTCTGACAGTGGACTACCGAGCCCTGAATGAAGTAACTCCGCCTATGAGTGCAGCAGTACCAGACATGATGGAACTCCAGTATGAGCTGGAATCCAAAGAGGCCAAATGGTATGCTACCATAGACATTGCTAATGCCTTCTCTATTCCCATAGCAGAGGAATGCAGGCCTCAGTTTGCTTTCACCTGGAGAGGAATCCAGTACACTTTCAACAGACTGCCAATGGATCCACAGCTGGATCCACAGCTCAAGCATCTGTCATGCAGTGATCCATGATGCTCTGGAGGAAGGTGGTGCTCCAGAACACATCCAGTTCATCAATGAGTCTTCGAGAAAGGTAACAAAATCATGGATATTCTTCTGAATGCTGGTTTTGCCATCAAGAGAGACAAGGTGAAAGGTCCTACCACAGAGATCCAGTTTCTGGGAGTGCAGTGGCAGGATGGACGCAGACACATTCCAGTGGATGTGGTAAATAGAGTCTCTACCATGGCAAATCCCACCAAGCAAGAAACTCTACGTTTCTTGGGGATAGTGGGATTTTGGAGACTGCACATTCCTGGATGCAGTCAGATTGTGAAACCTCTGTATGATGTGACTCGAAAGAGAAACAGTTTCCACTGGGGACCTGAACAACAAGCAGCCTTTGACCAGATAAAGCAAGAAGTGGTACAAGCAGTGGGTCTGGGACCTGTGCGAGATGGTCCAGACATTAAGAACATTTTGTACATGGCTGCAGGTGACAATGGTCCAACCTGGTGCTTGTGGCAAAAAGCTCCAGGTGAGACACATGGACGACCTCTTGGTTTCTGGAGTCGAGGTTACAGAGGTTCAGAGGCTAATTATACTCCAACAGAAAAAGAGATTCTAGCTGCCTATGAAGGAGTAAAAGCAGCTTCTGAAGTAATTGGAACTGAATCACAACTTTTCTTATTTCCTGATTTTCTTGGACTTCTGAACCATCTACATCTGAGTATAGCCGGAATGGACTATGAACTTTACTTATGAACTGTAAATATTGTTCTAGATTGGATGGACAGTACGAACAGCCAATGAAATTGTTTAGAAGGGTGGACTGTGACCATTTGAGGCTGTGCCTTTAAGAAAGGGACAGTGCTGGGACACTCTGGCTGAATATTTTTGTAAATATTGATACTCTAAACAAATTTCATTGGTAGATTGGTAGAATGTAACTTTAAGTTTTAGTGCAGCTGGAAGTTTCCTCAGTTCAGTTCCTCTTCGCTCTCCCTTTCCAGCCTGTCTGCTTCTGGGCATCTGGCCAGAAGGGCCACAGATAACAGATAAGCATTAATCCAGCACTAATATTTCTTGCTACTAAAATTCTTCTTTTCTAATAATTGCCTCTCTGTGGTGGTTTGAAAGGAAAGGCTCTGCTTTCCCTCCCCCACTGAGAAAGAGACCACGGCTAAACCCAGTCGGAGAAATGAGATTATATTTTACAAGGAAACAGATTATATGTAACACAACAAATACAGGTATTGTACAATATATACAAGAATATACAGGGCCTGAACTCAACCAGAAACCAGACCCCCCACAGAGGGGGCTTCCCCCTGTGCCCCCTTCACCCCCCTACCTCCCTTCTCCCCCAAAAGAGGTAGAAAAGAGATGTGGACAGTTAACAGGGCAGGAAAGGAAGAAAGGCCTGGCACAGGAGTTCGTATCTTATCTTAGTTGGCCAGAATACCAGAAGCAGATCCAGCCGAGAGGGACAGCGAAGAAAGGAAGACTGAGAGAAAGTTCCCAGCTTCCCTGTGTCCAATCTCACCTCCCACCTCAACTTGGCTAATGAAATTCATTTAGAATACCAAAATATTTTATAAACACTTAGCCAGTGTGCCCCTTCCTTAAAGGCACAGCGTCAAATGGCCACACTCTCTAACCCTCTTTGGGAAAAAAGGGAGGCAGGGGGGAGAGAGAGGGAGTACAGCGGGGAACCCCCTCTGTCCAGAGGTTTTGTTCCTGTTATCCTTCTTGCCTGTATATTTCTGTATATATTGTAAATTCTGTATATTTTTGTACATAAATTCCCTGGGTCTCAAATAGCTTTGTAAATACAGCATTCCCTTTTGCTTCACTGGCTGAGTTAGCTGTGGGTTTTCCTTACTTCTTCTTAGTGGGGGAGGGAAAGCTGGACCTTCTCTCTCAACCCACCACAGCTGTCAGTTCGTGGCTTGGACCGCAACACTCTGTGCTGGGTTAGGAACTGGCTGGAGGGCCAAGCCCAGAGAGTGGTGGTGAATGGTGCCACAGCCAGCTGGCAGGCAGGCACTAGTGGTGTCCCCCAGGGATCAGGGCTGGGCCCCATCCTCTTTAATATCTTCATTGATGATATGGGTGAGGGGGTTGAGTTAGTCATCAGCAAATTTGCCTATGACACCAAGTTGGGAGCAGATGTTGATCAGTTAGAGGGCAGAAGGGCTCTGCAGAGGAACCTCTACCGTCTGGACAGATGGGCAGAGTCCAACAGGATGGCATTTAAAAAGTCCAAGTGCCAGGTGCTGCACTTTGGCCTTGGCAACCCCATGCAGAGCAACAGGCTGGGGTCAGCATGGCTGAGAGCTGCCAAACAGAGAGGGACCTGGGGGTGCTGATTGACAGCAGCCTAAACATGAGCCAGCAGTGTGCCCAGGTGGCCAAGAGGGCCAATGGCATCCTGGCCTGTATTAGGAATAGTATGGCCAGCAGGAGCAGGGAAGTCATTGTGCCCTTGTACTCTGCATTGGTTACGCCACACCTTGAGTACTGTGTCCAGTTCTGGGCCCCTCAGTTTAAGAAGGACATCGAGACACTTGAATGTGTCCAGAGAAGGGCAACAAGACTGGGGAGAGGCCTTGAGCACAAGCCCTATGAGGAGAGGCTGAGGGAGCGGGATTGTTTAGCCTGGAGAAGAGGAGGCTAAGGGGAGACCTCATTGCTCTCTACAACTACCTGGTGGTTGTATCCAGGAAGGGGTTGGTCTCTTCTCCCAGGCAAGCAGCACCAGAACAAGAGGACACAGTCTCAAGCTGTGCCAGGGGAAGTTTAGGCTGGAGGTGAGGAGAAAGCTCTTCACCTAGAGAGTCATTTGTCATTGGAATGGGCTGCCCAGGGAGGTGGTGGAGTCCCCATCCCTGGAGGTGTTCAAGAGGGGATTGGATGTGGCACTTGGTGATATGGTCTAGTCATGAGGTCTGTGATGACAGGTTGGACTTGATCTTTGAGGTCTCTTCCAACCTTAGTGATACTGGGATACGGTAGGTTTCCAGCCACCCTGTACTTGCCTCCACCAAGGTCAGTAGGTGCTGTTTGCCACTGTGAGACTGAGGCAGGGTGATGTAGTTGATCTGCCAGGCCTCTCTGTACTTCTATTTCTACCATCTCCCCCCATCCCACAGAGGCTTCATGCACTTGGCCTACTTGATGGCAGCACAGATGTCACACTCAGGGATAACCTGTGAGATGGCCTCCAGAGAGATCTCCACTGATCTGCCCCCAGCCCACCAGGATGTGGCATCTCTCCCTTGGTGGCCAGAAGTGTCCTGGGCCCAGTGAGCTAAGAACAGCTCACCCTTGTGTTCCCAGTCCAAGTCTATTCGGGAGATTTTAGCAGCCAGATCTGCTTGGTGCTTGTGCTTGTGCTCCTCTGTGACTCTGCTCTTGGGGATGTGTGCATCCGTGTGTTGCACCTTTATTGGCAGCCTGTCCGGCGGGCAGCAATGTCTTGCCGCAGCTGAGCAGCCCAAACAGGCTTCCCTTTCCTCTGCCACCTGTTCCTCCTCCATTCTTTCAGCCACCCCCACAAGGCATTGGCTACTATCCAGGAGTCAGTAGAGAGGTACAGCACAGGCCAGCTCTCTCATTCTGCTATATCCATGGCCAGCTGGACAGTTTTTCCCTGTGCTTGATGACTGGATCGACCTTTTCTATCCCTTGCTTCCGCCACTTGCTTTGTTGGGCTTCAGACAGCTGCCTTCCATCTCCACTTGCTGCCTACAAGTCGGCAGGACCCATCTGTAAATAGAGCACAGCCCTTCTCATTATCAGGGAGATCATTGTATGCGGGAGCCTCCTCAGCATGGCTCACTGTCTGCTCTAGTGGCATTCCCAAGTCAGCACCCTCTGGCCAGTTGCTGATCACTTCCATCATGCCAGGGTGTTTGAAACTTCCCATCCGAGCTCGCTGAGTTATCAGGGCCATCCACTTCCTGCAGGTGGCATCTGTGGCATGATATGGGGTTGAGCCTCTCCCTTTGAACATCCAGGTCAGGGCTGGAAGCCTTGGAGCTAGAAATAGAGGTGATTCAGTCCCAATGACCTCACAGGCAGCCTGCATTTCCTTCTCTGTTGCGCTGTAGTTGGCCTTGGAACCTTTGTAGCCCTTCCTCCAGAAACCTAGGGGCCTGCCCCTGGTTTCACCAGGAGCCTTCTGCCACAAGCTCCACGTAGGACCATTCTCACCGGCCGCAGTGTACAGCACATTCTTGATCTCTGGTCCAGTTCCAACAGGTCCCAGAGCCATAGCCTGGACCATGTCTCATTTGATCTGCTTTAATGCTACCTGCTGCTCAAGTCCCCACACTAAATCATTTTTCTTCCTTGTTACATGGAAGAGAGGTTTCACAATTTGGCTGTACCTGGGAATGTGCATTTTCCAGAAGCCCACAAGCCCCAAAAAAGACTGTGTCTCTTTCTTATTCGTGGGTTGCACCATAGTGGCTACCCTGTTCACCACCTCCTGAGGGATGTGGCAATGGCCATCTTGCCATCTAACACCCAGAAACTGGATCTCCTTGGCAGGCCCTTTCACCTTGCTTGTCTTTATGGCAAAGCCAGCTTCCAACAGGATATCAGTTATCCTTTTACCCTTCTGGTAAACTTCCTCTGCTGTCTCACCCCATACAATGATGTCATCAATGAACTGCAGATGCTCAGGGGCTCCTCCTTTCTCTAAGGCAGTCTGGATCACCTCATGGCAGATGGTTGAGCTATGGACCCAGCCCTGAGGCAACCCATTCCATTGGTACTATACTCCCCTCCAGGTGAAAGCAAAGTGTGGCCTGCATTCTTCTGCAATTGGAATGGAGCAAAAGGCATTAGCAATGTCACTTGTGGCATACCACTTGGCCACCTTCGATTCCAGCTCATACTGCAGCTCCAGCATGTCCAGCACGGCAGCGCTGATCGGAGGAGTCACTTCAGTCAGGCCACGGTAGTCTACAGACAGTCTTAATGCTGCTGTTCATCTATGAAAAACTTGTTTCAGATGTGGGCAGCTGGGACATTAGAAGAAAACTTGTCCACAAAAAGATAATGGGTATGGGAACCTGTTCCTCTCTGGCCCCTATGCATGGTATAGTAAGAATGAAACCTCACTAAACATGGCTGCTTTGGGTTTAATAACCCAAGACCACCTCCTCCCCAAGAAGTAATTCAGGAAACAGGGAGCAGAGTGCTGTGGGAGCATGCACACAGACACAAGTGCCTCCCCACAGCATCTTTCAGGCCTATGGGGTCACTTGCGAGCAAGAGCCAGGGGCAGCGCTGGAGTGGATGTCACCACAGACATTTCACTCACCATAACACATGAAAAGGTGCATAAAGGCACATGGACCTGTGGGACATGGGCTAAAGGCCTTACACTTAGGAAGATCTAGCACTACCTTACAAGGACTTTTTGTGCTCCCAGGGGTGATAGATTCTGATTGCCAAGGACAAATCTCTGCCATGTTGTGGACACCGTCCCCTCCAGTACCTATCCCTGCAGGGAGTCAAATAGTACAGTCAGGGCCTTTTACTGCACAGGTCCTGGCAGCTGAAGCCCAGGAAAGGGGAATGTGAGGTTTCAGTTCCACAGGGAAGCCTGAAGGCTTTTGAGCACTGACTATTTTGACTGCTCAGCCAACGATGACGTGTATGCTCAGAGCAGAGAGTGAACAGCCTAAAGAGGTGACAGTTAAGGGGTGATTGATACAGGTGAGGATGTTACAATCATATCCTCCATGCATTGGCCTTCGTCCTGGCTGACAATGTCCACAGCAGCTGCTGTGCCAGGAGTTGGGGACACAACCAGTCCACAAAGAGTGCTTCCTGTCCAGGTGGTAAGCCCTGAGGGGCAAGTGGCTACTGTTCATCCTCACATAGCTGCAGTGCCTTTGAATCCATGGGGTCAAGACATCTTAAGTATGTGGAGGGTGAATATCACTACCAACGCCCAGGATTTTTAGTAGGGGCCACTATAATTAAGGGCACATGTAGGCCTACTATCCCATTATGGTGGCTAACATTGACCCTTGTGTGGATGGATCAGTGGCCTCTACCCAACGAAAAACACAGAGCCATCAAAGACCTGCTAAAGGAACTGCTGCAGCAAATCCATTTCGAATCATCTCAGAGCCCATGGAATACCCTGGTCTTGTAATTAAGAAGAAAATCAGGGACGTGGAGGCTGCTTCAGGACTTCAGACAAGTGAATAATGTACTGGAAAGTATAGGTTCTTCACAGCCTGGAATGCCCTCACCAGCAATGATGCCTGAGAAATGGAATATCTGTATTATTGATTTGAAAGCTTGTTTCTTTATCATCCCACTGAATCCTGATGATGCTCCAAAATTTGCCTTCACAGTCCCTGTGACTAATAATAGTGAACCCAGTCAGAGGTATCAGTGGACTGTGTTGCCTCAAGGCATGAAAAACAGCCCCACAATTTGTCAATGGTATGTAGCACAGGCATTATCACATGTCAGAGCACAATATCACACCATGTAGTGCTACCACTATATGGATGCTGTGTGAATTGTTACACAGACAGAGGATATGTTGAGTGCAGTTGTGCCTAATGTGACAGAAGTGTTGAGGAAATATGGGTTAGAAATAGCCCCAGAGAAGGTGCAGCACCAAGCACCTTGCAAATAATTGGGACTAAAAAACTTAGATGAAGCAATGCAGCCACAAATGATACAAATACAGCAATCTGTGACCAGCCTTAATGATTTGCAGAAATTACTGGGAACCATAAGCTGGGTAAGCTAGGTCTTAGCACAACCCTGCTAGCTCCCTTATTTGACTTAGTGAAAGGAGACCTTGACCTTTTGTCTCCTCGATGCTTGACTGCAAAAGCACAACCTGCACTGAAGCAAGTGGAGCTCTCCATTGCCATGGGAACAAGCCCATCGGGTAGCAGAAGCAGCACCTGTCAGCATTTATGTGCTTTTCTCCCAAGGTCATCCTCTAGCTCTCATAGCACAATGGAATGGACACAGGACACATCCTTTGCATTTTCTGGAAGGGGTCTTTTTATCATTTTGCCCAAAGAAAACAGTGAGTAGTCAAATTGAACACACAGGGAGCACAGCTCCTCATGTCTGCAGCCTCTGGGTCACAGCAGACAGGACAACACTGAACCAGAAAGGGTCTGAAGAAAGACATTTGTGTGGGAACAGCATTCTCACAAGGGGAACAGCCCCAGCAGCAGCCAGAACTCCAGCAGCCAGGCTGGGCCTGCACTGAGTGACATCAAAACTGCTCTGCAGGAGAAGACAAAGAGTTTATTGCTTCTGAAAGCATCCAGGGATCAGTTGGCTCAGGGCAACCTTCAGCTCCTGGTTCCTCAGGCTGTAGATGAGAGGGTTCACTGCTGGAGGCACCACTGAGTACAGAACAGACACCACCAGGTCCAGGGATGGGGAGGAGATGGAGGAGGGCTTCAGGTAGGCAAAGATTACAGTGCTGACAAACAGGGAGACCACAGCCAGGTGAGGGAGGCAGGTGGCAAAGGCTTTGTGGCGTCCCTGCTGAGAGGGGATCCTCAGCACTGCCCTGAAGATCTGCACATAGGACACCACAATCAACACAAAACAGACAAACACTAAACAGGAACCGACCAAAATTACCCAAAGTTCTCTGAGGTAGGATGTGGAGCAGGAGAGCTTGAGAATCTGGGGGATTTCACAGAAGAACTGGTCCACAGCATTGCCCTGGCAAAAGGCCAGTGAAAATGTATTGGCTGTGTGCAGCAGAGCATAGAGACAGCCACAGACCCAGACAGCTGCTGCCAGGTGGAGACAAACTCTGCTGCCCAGGAGGGTCTCATAGTGCAGGGGTCTGCAGATGGCAACATAGCGATCGTAGGACATGGTGGTGAGGAGAAAATACTCTGCTGAAAGCAAAAAGACTGAGAGAAAGACCTGAATAATACATCCTGCATAGGAGATGTCCCTGGTGTCCCTCAGGAAATTGTCCATTGATTTGGGCACAGTGGTGGAGATGGCACCCAGGTCAAGGAGGGCAAGGTTGAGGAGGAAGAAGTACATGGGGGTGTGGAGGTGGTGGTCCCAGGCTATGGTGGTGATGATGAGGCCATTGCCCAGCAGGGCAGCCAGGTAGATGGCCAGGAAGAGGCAGAAGTGCAGGAGCTGCAGCTGCCTTGTGCCTGGGAATGGCAGGAGGAGGAAGTGGGTGATGGAGCTGCTGTTGGCCATCTGCTGCTTCTGGCCATGAGGCACGTCAGTAGAGAAGGAGACAGGGACAAGTGAGAGGAGACTTCTCTCAGCCCAATCAAAACCACTCCCCACAGACCCTCCCCTGTCACACAGACACCTGCTGCTCTTTATTCTCAGGGACCTTCCTTCAGCTCCAAGGCTGGAGCACTGCTTGGTCCTGGCTTAGGGTAAAAGGCAAGAGTGGGAGAGCTCCCCTTGGACTCTCTGTCGCCCTGCTCTGCACCTCAGCTGGAGGGTGACCATGCTCCCATGTCACCCTGAGCAGCCACCAGACATTGCTCAGAGCAGAGGGATCCACCACACACCACTCAGTGTCTCAGGGTCTCAGCATCCCACCTCTAGTCCAGGAGACACTTGGCTCAGTGTCCCCTGGAAGGCAGCACAGCCTGGATGGACACCTCAAGGACACAGCCAAGGCATGACCATGACAGCTCCTGCAGTCAGCTCACTGCCAGCCTCACAGCCTGCACTCCCCAGAGCTTCCCAGGCTGGAGGACATCTGGGACACCTCATTGCTGTGGCTCCACCTGCACAGGAGATCTCCCAGTGTCTGTGCCTGACTCTGCAGCTGAGGCTTCCATGCCCAGAGAGCCATCAGCAACACAAAGAGCATCTGAGACAGGCAAGGAGAGGGACAGACAGACACTCAGGAAGGGCCTCAGTTGAGGAGTGTAGGCACTTGGTGAGGTTCCCAGTAAAGCTCTGTGTGATGGTTTAAGAGGCTCAGCCCCTGCTCTAAAGGCACAACTGAGTTTTCCTCCTCACCAGCCAGGCCAGAGACAGTGGAAGCAAAGATTCAGGAGACCAGAGCCTGGGTCAGGACCCCCTGGCCTGAACATAGTCATGAAAAGTCCCCCTGAAAATGTACTTGAATTGAGCTGGAGCTGAGAGCAGCCCTGAGCCACACAGTAGAATCTCCACAGAAGGAACCTACCCTGCACTGACCTGCCTTGCCCTGTCAAGGGTGGCTCCTTCCAACCACAGCTTCTCCCCAAAGCATCATGAAGAACTCCCTGGGCTGCTTGAGAGCTGAACCTGACAGGCAGCAGAGTCCCTGCCCCAGCACACAGCCCCAGATTTAGGAGATGCCTCCAGGAACTGCAGCTGCACTGCCCTGCAACCATAGACTCACCCTGTCAGCAACTGCAGTGACTTCTCCTCCAGTGAGCTCTCAGCATCCTCCCAGTCCTGGCCACCTTGAAGCTCTTTTTGCCTTCCTCATCTCCCTGAGATCCCCTGGCAGTTCCCTCAGCCCTGCTGTGTGGTGCAGAGGAGCTGCTCCCGGACAGGCCTCCATCATGCCAAGGAGCCTGGCCCAGCTCAGCAGCTCAGGACCAGCCCAAAGAATTTAAAGGAGCCCTCTGGTGGCTTTGGTGCCAAGTCCATGAACCTCAGAGACTGAGAAGCTGATGAAACCTCTCCAGAAGTCAAAGTCAGATTCAAACTCTGAAGTTTCTTATACTGTTAATGGGTCCCAGTGAACCATACTGGGAAAGAGTCCCCAGGGTCTGGTTAGAGCAGAAGGAGACAGTGGATGCAAGGGAAGCATCACTGGAGGCACTGAAGCATCTCCAGACTGTGGTGAGAGCAGAGAAGTGAGGCAGTGCTGACAGGTCAGGACAAGCAGCTCAAGGTGGCTCTGCTGCTGAGGAAACCTGGAGGGGTTTCATTGATGCAAAGGGCCAAGCCCTGACCCCCAGCCCCTGGCAAGGCAGATCCTGTCCCTCACCTGTGGCTCTGGGCTCTGCTGGGGGCAGTGGGGAGTGAGGGTGAGCAGTGACCAGGGTAGGACCTTTTGACAGGTCTTGCTGTGGTTTGCTGCTGAAAAGGAATGAACTGTACCTTTAAAAGTAGTTACATAGAATATACATAGAATACATAGAATAAACCAGGTTGGAAGAGACCTTCAAGATCATCGCGTCCAACCCATCAACCAATCCAACACCGCCCAAGCAACTAACCCACAGCACCAAGTACCCCGTCAAGTCATCTCCTAAAAACCTCCAGTGATGGCGACTCCACCACCTCCCCAGGCAGCCCATTCCAATGTGCAATCACTCTTTCTGTATAGAACTTTATTCTAACATCCAGCCTGAACCTCCCCTGGCGCAGCCTGAGACTGTGTCCTCTTGTTCTGGTACTGCTTGCCTGGGAGAAGAGACCAACATCCGTCTGTCTACAACCTCCCTTCAGGTAGTTGTAGAGAGTAATAAGGTCACCCCTGAGTCTCCTCTTCTCCAGGATAAGCAACCCCAGCTCCCTCAGCCTCTCCTCGTAGGGCTTATGTTCCAAACCCCTCACCAACTTTGTTGCTCTTCTCTGGACTCGTTCCAGCAAGTCAACCTCCTTCCTAAACTGAGGGGCCCAGAACTGGACACAGTACTCAAGGTGCGGCCTAACCAGTGCAGTGTACAGGGGCAGAATGACCTCCCTGCTCCTGCTGGCCACACTGTTCCTGATGCAGGCCAGGATGCCATTGGCCCTCTTAGCTGCCTGGGCACACTGCAGGCTCATGTTCAGCCTACCATCAACCAGCACCCCCAGGTCCCTCTCAGCCTGACTGCTCTCCAGCCACTCTGACCCCAGCCTGTAGCTCTGCATGGGGTTGCTGTGGCCAATGTGCAGAACCTGGCACTTGGATGTGTTAAATCTCATGCCGTTGGACTCTGCCCATCTGCCCAGCCTGTCGAGGTCCCTCTGCAGAGCCTCTCTACCCTCCAGCAGATCAACTCCTGCGCCCAGCTTGGTGTCGTCAGCAAATTTACTGATGATGGACTCAATGCCCTCGTCCAGATCATCAATAAAGATGTTAAAGAGCATGGGGCCCAGTACTGATCCCTGGGGCACACCACTGGTGACTGGCTGCCAGCTGGATGTGGCACCATTCACTACCACTCTCTGGGCTCGGCCCTCCAGCCAGTTCCTAACCCATCGCAGTGTGCTCCCATCCAAGCCATGGGCTGACAGCTTGGCCAGGAGTTTGCTATGGGGAACGGTGTCAAAGGCCTTGCTGAGGTCCAGGTAGACTACATCCACAGGCCTCCCCACATCCACCAGGCAGGTCACCTGATCATAGAAGGAGATCAGGTTGGTCAGGCAGGACCTGTCCTTCCTAAACCCATGCTGGCTGGGCCTGATCCCTTGGCCATCCTCTAAGTGTTGCTTGATTGCACTCAGGATGACCTGCTCCATAATCTTTCCTGGCACTGAGGTCAGGCTGACAGGCCTGTAATTCCCTGGCTCATCCAACCTGCCCTTCTTGTGGATGGGTACCATGTTGGCCAGCTTCCAGTCAGCTGGGATCTCTCCAGTGAGCCAGGACTGATGAAAAATAATGGAGAGTGGCTTGGCCAGCTCATCTGCCAGCTCTCTCAGCACCCTAGGATGGATCCCATCTGGTCCCATGGACTTGTGGGGGTCCAAGCTGCTGAGGAGAGCTCCTATCACTTGCTCATGGAACACAGGGAAACCATGCAGCTCCCTGGCTCCCTCTGCCAGTTCTGCAGGCCAGCTGTCTGGTAGACGTTCTTTCCAGCTAGTAAAAACTGAGGTAAAGAAGGTGTTAAGTACCTCTGCCTTTTCCTCATCCTGTGTTACAACATTTCCTTCCATGTCAACCAAGGAGTGGAGGTTGTCCCTGCCCTTCCTCTTGCTATTAATATATTTATAGAAGGACTTTTTGTTGTCCTTCACATCAGAGGCCAGTTTAAGTTCCAAATATGCTTTTGCCTCCCTAATTTTCCTCCTACATGCCCTAGCAACCTCTTTAAACATTCCATGGGTTGCCTCACCTTTCTTCCAAAGAAGATACACCCTCTTTTTTTCCCTTAGTTCTATTAAAAGTTCATTACACAGCCAGGCTGGCCGTCTGCCCCGGCGGCTCCTCTTCCGGCACACTGGCACAGCCTGCTCCTGAGCCTTCATCAGCTCTTTCTTGAAGCAGGTCCAGCCCTCCTGGACCCCTTTATTTTTAAGGGCTTTCTCCCAAGGAACCCTCTGAATTATTTCCTTGAGCAACCTGAAGTCCGCCCTCCGGAAGTCCAGAGTGGAGGTCTTCTTGCTGCCCCTCTTAGTTTGACCAAATACCGAAAATTCTATTATTTCATGGTCACTGGCCCCTAAACAGCCTCCGACCACCACATCACCCACCAGCCCTTCCCTGTTGGTGAAGAGGAGGTCAAGCAAAGCCTTGCCCCTCGTAGGCTCACGCAGCACCTGGGATAAGAAGCTGTCCTCCATGCAGTCTAAGAACCTCCTAGACTGTCTCCTCTCTGCTGTGTTGAGATCCCAGCAGATGTCAGGCAGGTTGAAGTCGCCCATAAGGACAAGGTCAGGAGATCTTGAGACAGCCTTAAGCTGTCTATAGAATGCTTCGTCGACATCATCCTCCTGGTTGGGTGGTCTATAACAGACTCCAACCAGGATGTCTGCCCTACCGGTCTTCCCTCTAATTCTTGCCCACAAGCATTCAACCTGATTGTCCCTAATCTCTAGCTCAATGGCATCTAGTGCCTCCCTGATGTACATGGCCACCCCTCCACCCCTTCTTCCTTGTCTATCTCTCCTGAAAAGCCTGTAGCCATCAATTGCAGTGCTCCAGTCATGTGAGCTATCCCACCACGTCTCTGTGATGGCAACTACGTCATAACTTTCCTGCTGTAACAAGGCTTCCAGCTCCTCTTGTTTGTTTCCCATGCTTCGTGCATTAGTGTACATGCACCTCAGCTGGGCTGCTGGTTTGGCCTCTGACCCTAGCTTACTGCCCCCAGACTCTTGCCTGAGGGGACTAGTTTCAGCCCCTCCCCCCTTCGAAACTAGTTTAAAGCCCTGTCGATGAGAGCTGCCAGTTCCCTCCCCAGAATCTTTTTACCTTTGGGGGACAGGCCATTCTCATATACTGTGACCTTTCCCCTTCTTTGTGCAATAAAAACCTCTCCAATTAGCTGCAGAAACCTTGGCAATAATGAGAGGTTCAGCAGTATTTAATGAGCCCCATGGAGTATTTGGGGCTGATTACATCATCCTTAGGTACTGCCACGGGACTCTGCCAAGGTACTGCCAAGAAGCCTCTCAAGAAATCCAAGGCAGAAGCAAACTCCAAAGTACCTTGAAGCACTGATTGGCCTCACTGAGGCTTGTTACTAACAAGGGCTCCCCAGGGACTTGTTAGAGCAGCTTGTTAGAGGCCAGGATTGCAGGCAGACAAAGGCAAAGTGCAGGGGAGAAAAACTTGCCTTTGGTCTAGGAAGCAGAAAGGCCAAGCCCTGACCACTGCCCTTGGACTAGAAGAACCTCAGATCCTCAAAGCCAAGGCCATGGTGGCACAGGCAACTGCCAGAGCCAAGGGGACAAAGACCTTGATAGTGCTGGTCCTCTCAGCCTTGCCAGAGCCCTTGGCCATCCCTACTGCAGCCTCTCCTACACTGTCCCATGCCTGCAGGTGTTTCCCTTCAGGCTGCTGACACCAATCTTGCTTCCCCAGCCAGCTCTCCCCCTGCCATTTCCATCCCTTCCCTGAGCTGTCTTAGCTCTCTCTGCCGTTTCCTGACACCTCTGGATGGCCTCATGCATAGCAGCTCTGCCCATTGAGGGACATTTCTATGGCCTCATCTCCACTCTGAACCTTCCAAGCTGCTGGTGATGGAGAATGGAGTCAATATGAACAACCAATATGATCCAGTATTGTTGTAGTATTGTTCATTTATTAAGGAAACCTCTACTGCTTCTCTAGACTCAGAGAGCATCGTTGGCATAGCTTCATTGGTTCCCCACGAGTGACCACACATCGTGCTGTTATAGATTATTGGTGAAACTACTAATAACACGCAGGGTTGTTGATGCAGGTGTTCGTCCTGTTATTCCCAGATAACTCTCTGTGTGACTAGAATAGAATAGAATAGAATAGAATAGAATAAACCAGTTTGGAAGAGACCTTCAAGATCATTGTGTCCAACCTATCAATTAATCCAACACCACCTAATCAACTAAACCATGGCACCAAGCACCCCATCAAGTCTCCTCCTAAACACCTCCAATGATGGTGACTCCACCACCTCCTCAGGCAGCCCATTCCAATGGGCTTCCTAACCTCCAGCCTAAACCTCGCCTGGCACAGCTTGAGACTGTGTCCTCTTGTTCTGGTGCTACTTGCCTGGGAGAAGAGAACAACATCTGCCTGTCTACAACCTCCCTTAAGGTAGTTGTAGAGAGCTATAAGGTCTCCTCTGAGTCTCCTCTTCTCCAGGCTAAGCAACCCCAGCTCCCTCAGCCTCTCCTCATAGGGCTTGTGTTCCAAACCCCTCACCAACTTCATTGCCCTTCTCTGGACACGCTCCAGCAAGTCAACATCCTTAGCTACTGTGGTGGTGACAGAAAGCTCAGTTCTGCCCCCCACACAAAGAACCATGGCTAACTCAGTCGGAGAAGCAGAAATGGATACTTACAAGTAGGATGAAATGCAGTGAATGTATACACAATATGCAATATTTACAATATGTACAGAAATATATAGCAAAGAACATAATACAGAACAAAACTCCCTCCTCCAGCCAGGAGGGTCCCCCCCGTACCTCCTCTCTCCCCCTACCTCCCTTTTTTCCTAAAAAGGGTTAGAGAGAGAGAAAAAGGTAATTATTAAGGAGGGAATTCTGTTAGCTCAAAGTGTATGCAAGAATTAGTTTCTTATCTGTTAGTTCAAGGTTAACTCCATCCCACACAGCTGTTGCTCAGACAGCTCAGACTTAAACAGACAGCCTGAAAAAGACAGACAGACTGAACTGAGATTCAAACTGAATGAAAAATTAAAGTTGCATTCTACCAATCTACCAATGAAATTCGTTTAGAATATTTTTGTTTTCAAAACATTCAGCCAGAGTGTTCAAGCAACTGTCCCTTTCTTAAAGGCACAGCCTAAAACGGTCACAGCTACCAGTGCCCTGCTTTAGTTACATGCTCCAGGCACAGCACTTTCACAAGAAGGGGTCGCCAACGATCAATATGATCCACGAAATCCAACTTTATTGAGCATCAGACACTTCTTATATACAGTAGCCTAGCTGCCAGCCCCACCTTCTGCGGTTAAACATCCTGCTTTCCCATCCTGATGAGATAATCACAAGAATTCTGTTTCACATTCTTCTTTACTTGTTATCGCCTGTAAGGGCGCAGTGACCTTGCTTTGGTGTCCTGTTATCCTTTGCAGGCAGCTGCAAGCACAGCTACAAGGCCATGGCGGCCTGGCTGCATCAACACACGAGCTTACTGTGAGCAGTAAACAACAAGATGGAGTCTGGCCTACATACTCTGCTCAAACTGTTGTTCCATAGAACCATGTCTTTGCAAGCCATTCCTCAACAATTCCCCCGTTTTTACAAATAAGGCCTTAAGGGTATTCCTTGAACGTCTTACATATACAATCAGGCTTAACAATAATCAAAATTAATACAGTAACACCTAAAAAAAACCATTAAAACCTCTTTATCAATTATCTCATCCATTGTCTGTCATGTTACATTTTTACTTTCTCTAGGATGATCAAAAATCACGAAGTGTTTAATGGCAGCAAGATTTCTTAAAAAAAACCCTGTAAAGGTAGATCTGGCCAGGCTCTAGCTTCACAGTTAGAAATCTGCAGATAAACAGCAAGAACAAAAAGAGCTTCATTGCTTTGCCCAATATAAAGCTACTCAAAACACCGTGTTTTTTGCTCATCCTAGTAACTCTCATAATGCATTCAGTTTACATTTTCCAAATTTACAGGTGTGCTGGGTTGAGGCAGCCCCCTCTCCCCACCACGGGCAGGAATAAAACACTCAGACAAACGGATTGCAAAAGTGATGAAAGTTTAAATAGAAAGCAGTGAATGTTACAGAAAACCCAAAGCGCAGTGACAAAGAAAGATCCCAAAGCAAACCCAGAGGCATCCCATCCCCACCTGAGGGTACACCCGAGACCCTCAGGGCTCCTTCTTCCCCCTCCCTCTGCTGGGCTAGTCTCAGCTGGCCAGGCCTGAGACTGCCCATCCCCCTGTGGCCTTGGGCCTAGCCAGGCCCAACGCCAACAGACATCTCCCCCAGTTACCGGCTGACGGAGGAGGAAGAAAAGAGAAAGTGCTAGGCCCCGCACTGGATCTTATAGTGGTGCAAAGAATCATGGTAGGAAATACACACAATTTCCTGTGTCCATCCCTCTGGGCTGGACTTCTGGACACAGGAAGTGAACACACCAGGGGGGCACCCAGCTCAAACTGCAACAACAGGTACAGGTTGTAATATCCTTTTATTAACCTCCCTTGGTGATAGATCAATTACATCCACTGTGTTCTATGGCATTCCAAGTCCTTAGCAAAAGAGACAATTCAGTCATTCAGACCCTTTTCTTTCTTCCATTCTTCTACAATATCTACATTTCCTTTAATAACTATAAAAGATTCAATAGTACAATTAATATGTTTCATAATACAACCAACAATTATACGGGCAGCTATAACAATTATAATACCAATAAGCAAAAAGCGTACAATTTCTTTAACTAAAGGTCCTAACCAGCTAAACCAACTACCAAACATAGAGCGTAGCCAAGAGTCAATCACACTATCATCTTCTTGGATCTTGACCGAGTGTTTTTCCAGCCAATCCAATTTTACGTGGACCGATTCGCCATGATCAGACAGATTGAAGCAACACATTCCATCCACATCTTCACAACCATGTGATATTGATACGATCGACGATGTGGTGTAGTACTTCACAGGTTAATACTCTCAGGCTGATTATCATCACAACCCATGTTATCCTCGGTTCCATCTTCTGGATTCTGTGCATTGAGTGGCGCTGGTTTCGTCCACCGGCTGGGCACCCAGTATGGTCCTTCAGGGGTAGAAACGCAGATACAACCACGACCTACAAAGATGACATCGACAGGCCCTAACCATTGGCCAGTTTTTATATCACGACAGAACACTTTCATCTGAGTTTCTCGATTAGTTTGATTGTTTTGATGTTTCATTATGGGTGGCATGTCATCAGATCCAAAAATACATAAGTGGTTTAACACAAACAATACCCTACTTAACCTTTCCTTAGGTTCTCCCTCCTTATGTTTTTCCAAGTATATTTTAAGGTTTGATTTGCTCTCTCTACAACAGCCTGACCAGTTGGGGAATGTGGTATGCCAGTTATATGTTTAATATCCCATTGTATGCACAGCTGTTGCATCCCTTTGCTTATATAAGCTGGTCCGTTGTCTGTCTTCAAAGTCTGAGGTACCCCCATCACTGCAAAACAAGCCATTAAATGCTTCCTAACATCTTTCATTTTTTCTCCCAATTGAGCTGTGGCCCAGATCATATGGCTGTAAGTATCTATAGAGAGGTGCACATACTTCAATCGACCAAAGCTTGGCACATGAGTGACACCCATTTGCCAAATCTGATTGCTAGCAAGGCCTCGAGGGTTGACTCCCAACCCTAGTCCTTGCCTTTGTTATGGAAGCTACACGTTGGACATGCTTGTACTATTGCTCTGGCTTCTGCATAAGGAATACCAAAACTTCTCACCAGTCCTTTTACATTTTGATGAAATTGTAAGTGTGACTCTCTTGCATTGGCAAATGCTGATACAGGAGCAGCCAATGACACTAGTTTATCTGCCCTCGCGTTGCCTTCTCCTAGGCCTTGACCAAATTTATGACTGCGAACATGAATGATTGCATATTCGGCAGACCTAAGCTTGACAGCCCTCGTGAGCTGTAACAACAATTCCCACAAGCTATTGTTGGTAACCTTTTTAATCATAGCGTCCTCAATCCTCTTAACTATGCCAACAACATACAGAGAATCTGATACAATGTTCAAGGGTATATGAAGCCATGTCTGCAAAGCCCACACTATGGCCCACAGCTCCAGGGTTTGCAGTGATTCTCCTGTTTCTGCCTCTAACATATGATGTTTCCTGTCTTTGCCATCTTGCCACACAACTACAGCCTTCATTGATTTCTTTCCTGCGTCAGTAAAGACTGTCAAAGCTTTAGGTAAAGGCTGCTCCCTAAACTTTGGTTTTTCGAGCCAATCATAGTTTGTCATCCAGCTCAACACCTTATCTGCTAAAGGTGCTGCCCGAATTGACACACCATCATCAAGACATGCACTTGCTAACTCCATACAGTTTATCAAGAACCAATCCAGATCAGGTTGCTTTATTGGCACATAAATAGTGCCAGGTGCACAACCTGCAATACTACTAAGTCGTAGTCGACATGTCTTAATCAAGTCTGCCAAAATCAAAATTTTTTGTTGAATTGTTCTTTTTGGTTGTAATGGAGGAAATATCCATTCTAAAACTATAGTACGGACAGCCTCCCCCGTTTTCTTAACACCCTGAGTTAACGCCCCGACTAGGTGTTGTTTACCCATGACAATTGTTATATCAATAGGCAAATCCAAAACCCTCCGTGATACCACGCCTTGTAAAACTTGTACTATTACATCAATGGCTTCTGCCTGGTCTGTCAAGACTGACACTGGGATTGTTGGATCTGATCCTTTTAACAAGGGTCTTAATGGTTCTAACATATCATTAGTAATGCCTACAACAGGCCTTAACCATTGAATGTCTCCCATAAACTTCTGTACATCATTTAAAGTCTGCATCTCAGTGTTCAGTGGTAACTTTTGTGGACTGATTTGCTGTTCCGTGATGGTCCACCCAAGATACGGGATTGGGATTTCACATTGAATCTTTTCGGTTGCAACTCTTAATCTCATAGATTCCATTTCCTGTTGAATCTCAGCTAGTTGTTCTTCAAATGGCTGTTGCTGGCAAAACAGAGTATCATCCATATAATGATATATAAACACATGCTGCCACTTTTGGCGCAGTGGTTGTAATGCTACTGCAATGTACAACTGGCAGAGCGACGGAGAATTCTTCATGCCTTGTGGTAATACAGTCCATTCAAAGCGCTGCGCTGGCTCTTGTCGATTAATAGAAGGTAAAGTGAATGCAAATCGACAAGTGTCTTGTTCGTGTAACTTGATGGTGAAGAAACAGTCTTTCAAATCTATTACCAACAGGTGCCATGATTCTGGGAGCATAGAGGCACTAGGCAATCCCGGTTGTAAAGCCCCCATAGACTGCATTTGATCATTGACTGCTCTTAAGTCATGCAGCAGTCTATACTTTCCTGATTTCTTCTTAATCACAAATATTGGTGTATTCCAAGGGCTAGTTGATGGTTTTAAGTGTCCTTGTTGAAACTGTTCCTGTACTAATTGATGAGCTGCTTTGAGACTTTCCTCTTTCAGCGGCCACTGCTCGATCCAAACGACCTCATTTGTTGTCCACTGTAGTTGAAACAGGAAAGTCCATGCAATGACCGCTACTAGATGTTTTTTCTTGTCAACACAGCTCCCATCTGCTGCGATACATCTCTTCCAATCAACATTTGGACAGGGTTAGGTAACGGTAGCAAAGAACATGCTATTGTCCTTGTCTTTCCATCACAAGTGACTCTGACTGGTGGTGATGTCTCTGCAACCGTGATACCACCCACTCCCGACAGCGAGGCCGTTGCAGTGGTCGATGGCCAGGATTTAGGACAACAGTGCTTTGAGATCACTGTCACATCTGCTCCGGTATCTAGAAGAGCGGTGAGCTTTCTGATTTGTCCTTGATATTCCACCGTGACCTCCATCTGTGGCCGTTTCTCCATTGAGGCCGTCAACAGTGCCAAAAGAGCTGTGGAGGATCCAAAGCCCCCATCTCCTCAGTCCAAGCGATTACAAGGCTGCAATCCTGCCTGTCAATTGTGGCAAGGGTATCAAGTTGCGCTATTTTACTTTGTGATGGAATAACAAGAGGTGGAAACAAAGTCTGTACCATTATCTGAATCTCTCCTGTATAGTCTGCATCTATCAGTCCTGCTAACACTTGTATTCCAGACATCGATGCAGATGATCTACCAATCAATAGACAACCATCCGCCTGTCCATTAATTCTTATAGGTCCATATACATTTGTTCTGATCCTTTGTGGCTTTTTGTCAATCAGGGTGACTTCTATTGCTGTTGCCAGGTCCAATCCGAGGCTGCCGGCAGTTGCTGGTCTGAGACCTGATCGCTGTTGAGGCCGGTCACTATTTGTGTCATCACGCGGTGACCTCTCGTGTTCTGTGTCATGTTTCCCGAATCACAGCAAGCAGCAGCATTGTGCGTGTTAGATTTGCATTTCTGGCACCATACATTCTGGGCCCGACAATTTCTGCGCATATGTCCTGTATTTCCACAGCAATAGCATTTGCAGCCTGCTTGCTGGCGGATCATTGGACCATTGCTGCCTTCTTTGAGATGTACGCAAAGGCACTGAAGCAGCCATTACTTGCTGATTCGACTGCGCTACCCCTTTCACTTGTTCCTCTAATCCTACCTTTAGATCTTTTACTGCCTCTACTAACATTGCCACAGGACCATCTGGAAGATTCAGTGCCTTTTCCAACAATTCTGCTACTTTCCAGGCAGGTCCTAGTGTACTAATCACTTGCCTTGTCTGCACATTACCATTCTGAATTAAACACTGTTTCAAAATTGGCTCATGAATATGATCCCCAACCTGCACTGCCTTTCACGTGGTCACTAGCTTGTCAACAAAGCTTTCTACAGGTTTGTTTTTTCCTTGCTTAATTGACATATAATGAGGAGACTGATTATTATCCCTTGTAATCTAACCGGATCAATACGAGCTTGCAATTCCATTTGTTCATACCTACCCTGTCCCAATAATTCATCCAGAGTTTTTATACCTTTGTTATATTTTGTATGTTTAAACTTTTTCTTTGCACTTGTTACCTTTTTTACCATTTTAAAATTTCTTGTTGCATTTGTTACCTTTTTTGTTCACCCCCTCTTTTTTTTTCTTTTTTTTTCTTTTTTTTTCTTTTTTTGTATTTTTTGTACTCTATGTCTAAGAAGGAAATCTAAAGACGTTACGTTAGCTAAAGAATACCGTTGAAAATTAATACCTATTCACTACAAACCTTAACATTATTGCAATATTACATGGACCTCCTTTGAAATGCCGAGGCAGACACAAAAAACAAAGACAAGAAGGTTCAAACCAAAAGAAAATCTCACAAGGTGAACTCATCACTAAGTACTCACACCTCAGTACAACCACTATGCATTAATTACCCACAAGTACTAAATGCATACCATTCATCATTCTTAGCAAAACTCTAAATAACAAATCTCTGAAAGACATTACAACCAGAAATGAGAAAATTAGCACTGTTGCTTTAAATCAGAGCAGAGTTGTGGCTAAAGCAGCTGGGAAGGGGGGTCGCTGGTGAGAGCCTCTGTGGGGGAAAGGGGCAGGGGCCAGGCAAGCGGCTGCCGCTGGGCTGCTGCCACTGTCAGTGCTGCCGGTATCAGTGGTGCGTCAGTCGGTACTGCCTTGGTCGGAGCCGTTGGTATCCGCGGGGGCCGGCAGGGCTGGCGGGCAGGGTGCAGTGGTAAGAACGCCATCACCGCGAGCCCCCAAGCACTTCGCTGTTTCTCAGAGGGGCCGTAAAGCAAAGTCGGCCCTGTTTGAATTCCTCGCTGCCGGTGTTGTGGTCCTCTGAGAGCTGCCTTTTCTCAGCTTTTTCCCCGCTGGGTGCAGACGGCAGTGGTGGTGGCTGGTAAAACACGATGTGGCCACCGCAAGATGTATCGGGGGCGGCCCTGGTCGATCGGTCGATACTTTGAAATACATCGTCTGGCTGCAACTCATCCTGACAACTTTGCTGTAACTGCAGCAGCCATTCGCTGTTCTAGTTTATATTTTTTAGTACAGTTTATGCATTCTCGCCACGGCTTTTGCAGCTTGATAGTGACCCAGTCCCACAGTCTGTTCCCATAGTCTCTCCAAACAAGTTTCATCAAAATAACTATCTCCGCTAGGGAAATCCCCTAAAGCGGATCCATGGGCCAGAAGCCCAGGAATTACTTTGGGCGATATCTGCGCCTTACGCTTTTCTAAAAAGCATTGCAATACGGAGAGCGCTGCCTCTGGCTCCATATTCACCGACGGCCGCGAACTTCACTGCCGCGATCCGTTACCCGCCGGTGTCCGCTGCTCCTTTCCTCAGGCCCACCAATGCCAGCCCGCCCAAGTTTGCCGTCGGCCTGCCGACTCTGCCCCTTGCTCCTCTTCCCCATTTGGTTGTAATTTTTGCCGTGCCTGAATAGCAGCTTTTTGTTCTGCAGCATGCTGATCGAGTGTTACCATAACCGCTCTCCATGGCTTACTATTCTTCTTAGCAGCCTTATCATCATCTATACTTTTCATCCATAAATCTTGTCCTAATTCCTTCCACAGTGTTCTATCAAAAACATCGTTGGGATCTTTAAAATATCCCAACTTCTCAGCATATTCTAACAAAGGCTCTAATTCTTTCTTTAAATCAATGCCTTTAATATTTCGCTTTTCTAAAAAGCACTTGAGTAATACGCTGCCTGCCTGCCTGCCCATATTAACGTTGATACCTGTGCGCACAGTCTCTATCAGCAGTTCCAGGTCTACAGCGTCTTCAGCTCCCAGGCTGTCCTCCTTCTCTTTGTCCGAGTGATCAGCCTCTGGTACTGCTATCCCGGGCCGGCTTCTTGCCTCCGCGCTCATGAACGTACACTTAGTCCTCGAGGAACCTTCAGACTTCTCTGTGAGTCTATGACCCTCTCTGTGGGGTTGAACCCTCTCTGTAGGGTCCCTTGTTCAGGCGCCACTTGTCGCAAGAAGGGGTCGACAACGATCAATATGATCCATGAAATCCAACTTTATTGAGCATCAGACACTTCTTATATACAGTAGCCTAGCTGCTGACCCCACCTTCTGCAGTTAAACATCCTGCTTTCCCATCCTGATGAGATAATCACAAGAATTCTGTTTTACATTCTTCTTTACTTGTTATCATCTGTATAAGGGCGCAGTGACCTTGTTTTGGTATCCTGTTATCCTTTGCAGGCAGCTGCAAGCACAGCTACAAGGTCATGGCGGCCTGGCTGCATCAACACCCTAGCTTACTGTGAGCAGTAAATAACAAGGTGGAGTCCGGCCTACACACTCTGTTCAAACCATTGTTCCATAGAACCATGTCTTTGCAAGCCATTCCGCAACAAGCTGCAGCTGCCTTGTGCCTGAAAATGGCAGGAGGAGGAAGTGGGTGATGGAGCTGCTGTTGGACATTCCCTGCCTCTGGCCAGGAGGCACTGTCAGAAGAGAAGGAGACAGTGACAAGTCAGAAGAGAATTCTCTCAGCACAGCCAAAACCACTCCCCACAGACCCTCCCCTGTCACACAGACACCTGCTGCTGCTTCTTCTCAGGGACCTTCCTTCAGCTCCAAGGCTGGAGCACTGCTTGGTCCTGCCTTAGGCTAAAAGGCAAGAGTGGGAGAGCTCCCCAGGGACTCTAAGTCACCCTGCTCTGCACCTCAGCTGGAGGGTGACCATGCCTCAATGTCACCCTGCACAGCCACCAGACACTGCTGAGAGCAGAGGGATCCACCACACACCACTCAGGGTCTCATGGTCTCAGCATCCCAATTCTAGTCCAGGAGAAACTTGGCTCAGTGTCCCCTGGAAGGCAGCACAGACTGGATGGATACCTCAAGGACACAGCCAAGGCATGACCATGGCAGCTCCTGCAGTCAGCTCATTGCCAGCCTCACAGCCTGCACTGCCCAGAGCTTCCCAGGCTGGAGGACAGCTGGGACACCTCATTGCTGTGGCTCCACCTGCACAGAAGATCTCACAGTGTCTGTGCCTGACTCTGCAGCTGAGGCTTCCATGCCCAGAGAGCCATAAACAACACAAAGAGCATCTGAGACAGGCAAGGAGACTGACAGACAGACACTCAGGAAAGCCCTCAGGTGAGGAGTGTAGGCACTTGGTGAGGTTCCCAGTAAAGCTCTGTGTGATGGTTTAAGAGGCTCAGCCCCTGCTCTAAAGGCACTGCTGAGTTTTCCTCCTCACCAGCCAGGCCAGAGACTGTGGAAGCAAAGATTCAGGAGAGCAGAGTCATGGAAAATGCCACTGGAAATTATCTGGGCATGAGCTGGACCTGAGAGCAGCCCTGACCCACACAGCAGCATCTCCACAGGGAAGGTTTTGGGTTGGGGGGAAATGTTGTGGGGTTTGGTTTGGGATGGAAATGGCAGGGGGAGAGCTGGCTGGGGAAGCAAGATTGGTGTCAGCAGCCTGAAGGGAAAGAACTGCAGGCATGGGAGAGTGTAGGAGAGGCTGCAGGAGGGATGGCCAAGGGCTCTGGCAAGGCTGAGAAGACCAACAGGACCAAGGTCTTTGTCCCCTTGGCTCTGGCACTTGCCTCTGCCACCAAGGCCTGGGAGGAGAAACTTGGCTTTGAGGGTTTGAGGTTCTTTTATTGCAAGGGCAGTGGTCAGGGCTTGGCCTTTCTGCTTCCTAGACCAAAGGCAAGTTTTTCTCCTCTGTACTTTGCCTTTGTCTCCCTGCAATCCTGGCCTCTACCAAGCTGCTCTAACGAGTCCCTGGGGAGCCTTTGTCAGTAACAAGCCTCAGTGAAGCCAATCAGTGCTTCAAGGTACTTTGGAGTTTGCTTCTGCCTTGGACTTGTTGAGAGGCTTCTTGGCAGTACCTTGGCAGAGTCTCCTGGCAGTACCTAAGGATGATGTAATCAGCCCCAAATACTCCATGGGGCTCATTAAATACTGCTGAACCTCTAATTCTTGCCAAGGTTTCTGCAGATAATTGGAGAGGTTTTAATTGCACAAAGCATCTGATAAAAATTATTTTTAAAGGTACATTTCATTACTTCTCAGCAGTAAACCACAGCAAAACCAATCAAGATCCTACCCTGGTCACTGCTCACCTTCACTCCCCACTGCTCCCAGCAGAGCCCTGAGCCACAGGTGAGGGACAGGATCTGCCTTGCCAGGGGCTGGGGTTCAGGCCTTGGCACTTTGGATCAATGAAACCCCTCCAGGTTTCCTCAGCAGCAGATCCACCTTTAGCTGCTTGTCCTGACATGTCAGTTCTCTGCTCTCACCACAGCCTGAGGACAGTTTCCCTGTAGTGTCCCCAAGTGGAACCTATTAACACTACAAGAAACTTCAGAGATTGACTCAAACTTTGACTTCTGCAGAGGTTTCATCAGCCTCCTCTTGGTCCCTGAGGTTTACCTGGCACCAAAGCCACCAGAGGGCTCCTTTAAATGCCCTGGGCTGATCATCTGCTGCTGAACTGGGCCAGGCTCCTGGGCTGCATGGAGCTCTGGCCAGAAGCAGCTTTTCTGCACAGCACAGCAGGGCTGAGGGCACTGCCAGGGCATCTCAAGGAGATGAGGAATGAACAAAGAGCTTCAAGGCAGCCAGGACTGGGAGGATGCTGAGAGCTCACTGAAGGAGAAGTCACTGCGGTTGTTGACAGGGTGAGTCTCAGGTGCTCTTGAGCCTTTCCTGGCAGGGACAGCTCCAGGCAGGAGAGATATGGGATGGGGATGAGGGGAAGCTGCCAAGAAGCCCTGGGGGAGGCTGTGTTCAGGCTGCTCTCTCAGTACTTCTTTGCAGATGTCTCTGGGTGCTGTCTGCTGGGCAATGACTCTTTAGAACATCTCATCTCCAGCATCCCTGACTGCTCTGCCCATCCTGCTGGGCTTGGAGCTGCCCCCAGGAAGGCCCAGATCTGCCAGAGGGTACTGGGCAGTGCTGAGCCTTTCCTTGGGGGATCAGCACTCTGCTCCCAGAGTCCTTTGATTCTCCTCAGGAGAGGCTGTGTCCTGCTCTGTCTCTCACAGCTACACTTCTGGGCTGGGACAGAGAAGAGTTCACAGAGCTGTCCTTTGAAGAAGTGTTCCCCTGCTCTCCTCAGAGCACAGAGAGCTGGGAGGGTTCTGAAGGCTTATTTGGACATAGCATCTACAAGGCAGCACAGGGGAAAGTGCAGGGCAGAGGGAACAGCCTGATGGGCACAGTAGCTCCACTGTAGCAGAGCCCAGATGAGTCCTTGGCAGCACATGGCCTGAGCTGCTGCTCCTCACAGCAGCCTCAGCCAGAACAAAGCAGACAGCAAATCCATTTCAGCTGGGGGATTGCTGTGACCCCTGGAGTGCTTCTTCTCAGAGGAGTCTGTCATCAACTTTTGCTTTCTTTTCTTTCTTAGGCATTCCCACAGGCAGCAGATGTCCAACAGCAGCTCCATCACCCACTTCCTCCTCCTGCCATTACCAGGCACAAGGCTGCTGCAGCTCCTGCACTTCTGGCTTTTCCTGGCCATCTACCTGGCTGCCCTGCTGGGCAATGGCCTCATCATCAGCACCATAGCCTGGGACCACCACCTCCACACCCCCATGTACTTCTTCCTCCTCAACCTCGCCCTCCTTGACCTGGGTGCCATTTCCACCACTGTCCCCAAATCCATGGCCAATTCCCTGTGGGACACCAGGGACATCTCCTATGCAGGATGTGTTCTCCAACTGTTCTTTTTCATATTCCTAATGTCAGCAGAATATTTTCTCCTCACCATCATGTCCTACGATCGCTATGTTGCCATCTGCAGACCCCTGCACTATGAGACCCTCCTGGGCAGCAGAGTTTGTCTCCACCTGGCAGCAGCTGTCTGGGCCTGTGGCTTTCTCCATGCTCTGCTACACACAGCCAATACATTTTCCCTGCCTCTCTGCCAGGGCAATGTTGTGGAGCAGTTCTTCTGTGAAATCCCCCAGATCCTCAAGCTCTCCTGCTCCACATCCTACCTCAGGGAACTTTGGCTTCTTTTGGCCAGTGACTGTTTATCATTTGTCTGTTTCATGTTCATTGTGGTGTCCTATGTGCAGATCTTCAGGGCAGTGCTGAGGATCCCCTCTCAGCAGGGACGCCACAAAGCCTTTGCCACCTGCCTCCCTCACCTGGCTGTGGTCTCCCTCTTTCTCAGCACTGCCTTCTTTGCCTACCTGAAACCCTCCTCCATCTCCTCCCCATCCCTGGACCTGGTGGTGTCAGTTCTGTACTCAGTGGTGCCTCCAGCAGTGAACCCTCTCACCTACAGCCTGAGGAACCAGGAGCTGAAGGCTGCCCTCAGCAAACTGATCCCTGGATGCTTTCAGAAGCAATAAACTCTTCTGCAGAGCAGTTCTGATGTCACTCAGTGCAGGCCCAGCCTGGCTTCTGTACTTTGTGGTGGTGGTGTTTTACTCTTTATCAAACGGTCATCCCTTTTCTAACACATTCTCTGCTCTGCTGACCAAGAGTTTGTGCAGCAGGACCTCTGTGCTTTGATTAAAAATTTAAAGAACCTTTCATCAACTTTTTCCTTCCTGAGATCCTTCCCCGAGGACTTCTCTGGAGCTTCAGGTCCTGTGTAGATTGGGAGGAGGAAGGAGTCCAAGCACTGCCAGGGAACACCAGCATCTGAATTTCCAGGGCTGTTCTCTTTCTACTTCCAGCCTCTCCTGGACAAGGCCTGAGTGCTGTGGCTGTTTGGTCAGGTTTCTCCTGTTTGGCAGTCCTATGACCACAGGCAGGGACAGGCCATGGGAACTACTCTGACTGAGCTGGCCCCAAGAGCAGTTCCACAAAGACAGATGATCTGCTCAGGGCAGAGTCTGAAGGCTTAGGGCTTCATCCAAAGTTTCTCTCCAGAGCAGGCCCAAGAAAGTGTCCCAGGGATGCAAACAGCAGGGAACAGCTCAAGTGTGAGTGTGCAGGGCTGGGGCACACAGCAGTGTGCTGATACAGAGAGGCCTCCTGCCAGAGGCCTGAAGGAGCAGCAGAGCAGGCTCTGATCTGTGTCTCTGTTCACTGCACAGCCTGGGGAAGCTGTCCCAGGGTAATCATCCTGCTCTAGCCACTCACCACCACCATTTCCACCATTGGTCTCTCACCATAGCTTGCAAAGTTTCTTTGTCCCCCAGTTGCAGGTCACAGGCTCAGGAGGTCAGCAGTGACTGCTGGCATTGCACAGATGAGATGCAAGCATGGCCATGGTGTGTGGGGTGAGAGGAACCTGAGTGAGCACAAACACCATCAGCTGCTGCTGGGTTGCCAAGGCACTGGAGGTGTGAGGAGCCTCCCAGCCTCTGGCAGGGGCAGCAGGAGGCCAGGGACACTCTGCCTGCTGCAGTGCAGAGCGTGTGTGAGGGATGGGGAAAGACTCTGTCTGAACATCCTGAGCTGCAGAAGCAGTTCATGAGGCCAGCTCAGGTGTGGACACCTGACTGAGCTCTGACATTTCTGTTTGGGACTGCAGCACAAACCTCCCTGCCCCAGGGAGATTCCTCTCAGGTGTCCTGCACAGGCTCATTGCAAATGTTGCTCACATCAGCCTTCCTGGGCTGTGCCCTGAAATGTGCACAGAGCCATCAGAGAGGTTCTGGCTCCTTGGAAAAGGCATCTTCAGGAAGGCCAAGAAGGAGGCTGGGGCAAACCGCAGGTTGGTCACCCTCAGCACAGTCATGATGCTGGGTCAAAAGTGATTGGTCAGACTCTCCTGCAGCCATCTGCAGGCCCTTGCAGGACAAGAGAGAGATCATCCAACCTCTCTGGGTAGGGGCAAGAAGGAGATGTTTGGTACCTGGATCTTAGCCAGGCCTTTGTCATGGTCTCCCATGGTGTCTCTAGAGCCAGACTGGTGACAGCAGGATTGAAAGATGAGGTGTTGGGTGGGAGGGTGAGTGGTGGATTAAGCCCAAATGTCACCAGGGTAGAGTCCTCCTGGCAGCCACTTCCCAGTGGCATCCCTCAGGGCAAGCCCTTGGGCCAGCACTGTGCAATCTCTTCATCATCTCCCTGCACCTTCTGACCCAGGGCCTCTGCAGCTCCTTTGGGGTTGAGGCCAAACTGGGCACAGGCCTTGAGCGCTCAACCTTCCCCACAGCTGGTGCATGGTATGGGATGTGGTAAATCCACTCAATCCCATGTTGCTTTGCCCAGTCCCTTAGGAGATGGTTCCTGAAGTGGCTTTCATTGTGTGATTCAATCCTCCCAGGGGTGCCGTGTCTCCACAGGACATGTCTCTCTAGGCCCAGGATGGTGTTGTGAGCAGTGGCATGAGGTACTGGGTAGGTCTCCAGCCACCCTGGACTTGCCTCCACCATGGTCAGTAGGTGCTGCTTGCCACTGTGAGACTGAGGATGTAGTCAATCTGCCAGGCCTCTCTGTATTTCTACTTTGACCATCTCCCCCCATTCCACAGAGGCTTCATGCGCTTGGCCTGCTTGATGGCAGCACAGATGTCACACTCATGGATAACCTGTGAGATGGCCTCCAGAGAGATGTCCACGGATCTGTCCCCAGCCCACCGGGATGTGGCATCTTTCCCTTGGTGGCCAGAAGTGTCCTGGGCCCAGCGAGCTAAGAACAGCTCACCCTTGTGTTCCCAGGCCAAGTCTGTTTGGGAGATTTTAGCAGCCAGATCTGCTTGGTGGTTGTGCTTGTGCTCTCCTGTGGCTCTGCTCTTGGGGATGTGTGCAGCCATGTGCCGTACCTTTGTTGGCAGCCTGTCCAGGCGGGCAGCAATGTCTTGCCACAGGTCAGCGGCACAAACAGGCTTCCCTTTTCTCTGCCACCTGTTCCTCCTCCATTCCTTCAGCCACCCTCACAAGGCATTGGCTACCATCCAGGAGTTAGTAGAGAGGTACAGCACTGGCCAGTTCTTTTGTTCCACTATATCCAGGGCCAGCTGGACAGCTTTTCCTTCTGCGTACTGACTGGATTCGCCTTCTCCATCCCTTGCTTCTGCCACTTGCCTTGTCGGGCTCCAGACAGCTGCCTTCCATCTCCGCTTGCTGCCTACAAGCCGGCAGGACCCATCTGTAAATAGAGCATAGCCCTTCTCATTGTCAGGGAGATCATTGTATGGGGGAGCCTCCTCAGCATGGCTCACTCTCTGCTCTGGTGGCATTCACAAGCCAGCACCCTCTGGGCAGTTGGGGATCACTTCCACTCTGCCAGGGCATTTGAAGCTCACCATCCGAGCTCGCTGAGTTATCAGGGCCATCCACTTTCTCCAGGTAGCATCTGTGGCATGATGTGGGGTTGAGCCTCTTCCTTTGAACATCCAGGTCAGGACTGGAAGCCTTGGAGCTAGAAATAGAGGTGACTCAGTCCCAATGACCTCAGAGGCAGCCTGGACACCCTCATAGGCAGCTAGGATTTCCTTCTCTGTCGCGGTGTAGTTGGCCTTGAAGCCTTTGTAGCCCTTCCTCCAGAAACCTAGGGGCCTGCCCCTGGCTTCACCAGGAGCCTTCTGCCACAAGCTCCACGTAGGACCATTCTCACCGGCCACAGTGTACAGCACATTCTTGATCTCTGGTCCAGTTCAAACAGGTCCCAGAGCCATAGCCTGGACCACCTCTCATTTGATCTGGTCGAATGCCACCTGCTGCTCAGGTCCCCACACAAAATCATTTTTCTTCCTTGTTACATGGAAGAGAGGTTTCACAATTTGGCTGTACCCAGGAATGTGCATTTTCCAGAAGCCCACAAGGCCCAAAAAGGACTGTGTCTCTTTCTTGTTCGTAGGCTGCACCAGAGTGGCTACCCTGTTCACCACCTCCTGAGGGATGTGGCAACAGCCATCTTGCCATCGAACACACAGGAACTGGATCTCCCTGGCAGAACCTTTCACCTTGCTTCTCTTGATGGCAAAGCCAGTCTCCAGCAGGATACTGATTATCCTCTTACCCTTCTGGTAAACTTCCTCTGCTGTCTCACCCCATACAATGATGTCATCAATGAACTGCAGGTGCTCAGGGGCTTCACCTTTCTCTAAGGCAGTCTGGATCACCTCATGGCAGATGGTTGAGCTATAGACCCAGCCCTGAGGCAACCCATTCCATTGGTACTGTCCTCCCCTCCAGGTGAAAGCAAACTGTGGCCTGCATTCTTCTGCAATGGGAATGGAGAGAAAGGCATTAGCAATGTCACTTGTGGCATATCACTTGGCCGCCTTTGATTCCAGCTCGTACTGCAGTTCCAGCATGTCCGGCACGGCAGCGCTGATCGGAGGAGTCACTTCATTCAGGCCACGGTAGTCCACGGTCAGTCTCCATTCCCTACTTGCCTTCCAGCCTTCCACACTGGCCATATCGGGCTGTTGAAGGGGGAGTGAGCCTTGCTGATTACCTTCTGGCTCTGCAGGCGTCAAATCAGTTGGTGTATGGGGTGCAGAGAGTCTCTGTTGGTCCTGGATTGCCTGCCATGTACTATGCCAGAGGCAAGAGGGAACTTCAAATCCTGCCTCTTGTGGCTGCCCACTACGGAGGGCTCATCTGACAGCTCAGGCATGGTGGACAGCTGTTCTTTGCCTGCAGTCTCTACAGCTGACACCCCAAATGCTCACTTGTGCCCCCTAGGCTCCTTGAAGCATCCCTCCCACAGAAAGTCAATGCCAAGAATGCAAGGTGCATCTGGACCAGTCCCTAGGTTGTGCTTTCCCCATTCATTCCTGGTCAGGCTTCTCTCAGCCTGCAGTACAGTCAGGTCTTGTGAGCCCCCTGTGACTCTCTGAATGCTCATGGGCACTGCCCCTTTGTACCTCGATGATATCAGGGTGCATTGGGCTCCTGTGTCCACCAGAGCTGGGTACTTCAGGGCTTCTGAAGTGCCAGGCCATTTCACAGAGACATCCCAGGACACTCTGTTGTCCCTGGCCTCCACCTGGCTGGAGGTAGGGCACCTCTAATGCTGGCAGAGATGCCCACACTTGTCACAGGGTCCTGTGTTGCTAGGGGAAGGGTCTCTTGAGTGAGAGGGACCCCTGCGGGAAACTGGGGCAGCCCTTCTCCTGGGTGAGTTATCCCCAGTGTGGCCACCTTGCAGTTCCTGCACTCTGTCCCAGAGGGCAGAGGTGGGTTGGCCATGCCAGGTGTCCATGTCCTCTCCATGGTCACAGAGGAACCTCCACAGAGACCCCCTTGACATGCTCCGATTGGCTTGGGCTGATCTCCTAGGAGAAGGTCACCTATTCCTGATGGCTGAAACCTGGACCCGTTCTGAAGAAGGGGAAAGGAGGCATCGCTCCCCTTTTTCAGTTCAGACATGGAGGTCTTGATCTCTTTGACAATGTCTTTAGCCATAGTTTCTATGGCTGAGATCAGGGGTTTCTGATTTGCACTGTCCTCATATTCCCTTAAATCATTGGCAAACTCACAGACAGTTTTAGCACTTCCATCCTGTCCAGTCAGGAGTATCCCTCCTAATGTGGGAGCATGTTTGTGAGGGGCACCCTGGGTGAGTTTCTTTATCAAGGGCCGTCTCATGGGTACCTCATCTGGGTCCCAGGGGAGCTGGCCATCCCCATAAATTTTTTCCAGCACAGCCATCTGTCTCAGATACCCAATGCCCTGTTCCATAGCTGTCCATCTAACTGGGGCCCAGGGCAGGACCCCTCTTGAGCAGTACAGGCTCTTGATGGCACTGAGGATCCGGGCCCAGAGAGAGCAAGTCCCTCCCCCACCCTTCACAGTCCCCTGGCAGCGGTGATCCTGCACACAACTGCTCTGTCCAGCTGGGCCTGCACCACAATATTTGTCACAGTTCTGGAACACCACCACAGCAATCAGATCAGTTTCTGTCTGTGTGATGTCTCTGTAATCATTGGCTGTGATTGGAAATTCTCTGTGCCAATAACTCCTCCCCAGGATGTGTCTTTGCTCACATGTTGTATGGTTAGCTACAGCCTACACCCACTGGAAAGAATTTCACTGCAATCCAACAACTCCTCCAGCACCCTGATTTCATCAGCCTGCTGCAACAACCAGGAGAAGCAGGACAAAAGACTCTGCCCAGAGTCCACCATGACACTGAAGAAATCCATTGAGTGCTAACAGTAATCAAGAGGAGTGGAGAGCACTGCTGGTGGGAAGTGCTGGTTGGATGGTGTCCAGCAGCAGCTGGGACACTGCCCCTGGTGGCACAGCCACTGTGATTTTCCTGCCTGCTCTGCTCTCTGCTTGCTGTTCCACATTGGTTTGCAGTTAGAGTTAGGAGGATGGCCAAGCAAGTCACACTGCTGCAGACATTTCCCATCATCAATGTTTCCTGTGTGCTTTGTGTCACTGAATGGCATTGCAGAAGACTTTGGAGGCTAAGGAACCACCAAATTTCCTTCCCATTCTGATTGGATGATGACATTCTCTGTTCAGAAGCACAGAGACAAGAGACAACCACACAGCCACTCTCTGGCTGAGAGAAATGCACTCAAGTCACCGAGCAGATTGTGGTGGCACAGTCCCCCTGTCACTGGAAACCTCCTCAAGACCTGATGGGATTCCCCCTCCCCCCTTTCCTAGGCCATGAACTAGCCCAGGGTAAGCCAGGTATGAATCAGGACAGAGAGAAACAGAGCCCTGAGAGGTGTCCTTGATGTGCTGCACCCTCCTGCAAGTGCAGATGTCCTGGTGAGACAGCCTGGGTCAGTGTCCCTTGGGGAATTATCATCTCTGCTCTGAACTGAAAGCTAACAGAATATTCTACCTTTGACATGAAATAAATAATAAAGGAGCTTTGTGAGGAGCACTTTGAAACCTTGAAGAAAACTACAGAGACACAAATAGCTCTTAGGGCACTTGGGGATCATTGCCTGAGCCTCACACACTGAGAGGAGACTGAAGGAATCTGCTCAAGAAGTCAGAAGCATAACAAAAATTCCTTCAAGTATTAATTGGCCTCACTGAGGGCCATTAGCAAGAAAGCCTCCCAGGGGTGGTTAGAAAAGCTCCATGAAGGCCATGATTGAAGGCAGAGAAAGGCAAAGTGCAGCTGAACAAATCCTGGCCTTGGTTTAGGAAAGAGAAAGGCCAAGCTCTGACCCTCAGGCCTTGGAAAGGCAAATCCTGAGAGCCTCCAACTAAAACTTCATCTCAGCAGCCATGGTGGCAGAAGCTGCTGCCAGAAGGAAGAGGTTCAAGACCTTGTCCCTGCTGAGCCTTTCAGCCCTGCCAGAGACCTTGGCCATCCCTCCTGCAGGCTGTGCTACACTGTCCCATGCCTGCAGCTCTTTCCCTTCAGGCTGTTGACATCCATCTGGCTTCCCAGCCAGCTCTCCCCCTGACATTTCCACACCTTCACTCAGGCCTCTCCACTCTTCCTGCCTGTTCCTTGACACACAAAGGCAGACATGGGCTGTCCAGACTCCTCCTGGGTCACTTCTTGCACCACAGCTCTACACTTTGAGTGACATTTCTTTGTCCTGACCTCCAGTCTGAACCTTTAAGTTGCACTTTCTGAAGGCTTCCCTCTGTGTCCACAAGCAAGAAAAGCTCCATCACCTGACACCCCCCTTCAAGCAGGTGCACATCACCCCTGAGCCTTCACTTCACCAGGCCACAGAAGCTCAGCAGCTTCAGGTTCTAGATAGAGACTCCAAACTCCATCCAGGCAGATCTCCTGTAGAGCTTCTCCAGTGCCTCTCCATTCCTCCAGACTAAGGAACTCCACAGACAGACATCAATATTGCAGATGTGGTCACAGCAGTGCTGAGTGCAGGGGAGGACAACCTCTGTGTCTGGTGGCCACACTCCTCCTCCCACAGCCCAGCTGCACTTGGCCTTCTGCACTCTGCTCAGCCTCTGCTCCATCCCAGGCCTTTCTGCCTGGGAACTGAGCAGAGCCTCCAGCTCCAAAGCAACACCCAAGGCACGTCCCTGCTGCTGCCTCTCAGCATGGCAGGTACAAGGATGGCACAGTCCCCAGCCCAGCCCTGGGCCTGCTGCTGGCCAATGACACAAAGGGATTGGAGTTTGCAGTGAGCTCACACTCACCTCCTGGCCATGTGGCTCCTCCTGCCCTAGGAGCTTCTCAGCCATCCCTGATGTCCCAATGCTGGCCCAAGGCCTCAGCCTGCTTATGGCCTAGCAGCTAAGCAGGCAC
The DNA here is from genome assembly GCF_014839835.1 of Dryobates pubescens. NCBI lineage: Eukaryota > Metazoa > Chordata > Aves > Piciformes > Picidae > Dryobates > Dryobates pubescens. Next base: position 174,635 of record NW_026530778.1, read on the forward strand.
AAGAAACCTCACCAGAGCCTTCC
>NW_026530778.1:174757-312396 GCF_014839835.1 Dryobates pubescens
TGAAGTCAGATTCAAACTCTGAAGTTTCTTCTACTCTTAATGGGTCCCAGTGAAGCATACTCGGAAAGGGTCCTCAGGGTCTGGTTAGAGCAGAAGGAGACAGTGGATGCAAGGGAAGCTTCACTGGAGGCTCTGAAGCATCTCCAGGCTGTGGTGAGAGCAGAGAACTGAGGCAGTGCTGACAGGTCAGGACAAGCAGCTCAAGGTGGCTCTGCTGCTGAGCAAACCTGGAGGGGTTTCACTAATCCAAAGGGCCAAGCCCTGGCCCCCAGCCCCTGGCAAGGCAGATCCTGTCCCTCACCTGTGGCTCTGGGCTCTGCTGGGGACGGTGGGGAGTGAGGGTGAGCAGTGACCAGGGTAGGATGTTGTCAGGGTATGCTGTGGTTTGCTTGCAAGGAGACAACTCCTGCTGAAAAGGAATGAAAGGTACCTTTAAAAATATGCTTTGTGCAATAAAAACCTCTCCAATTAGCTGCAGAAACCTTGGCAAGAATTAGAGGTTCAGCAGTATTTAATGAGCCCCATGGAGTAGTTGGGGCTGATTACATCATCCTTAGGTACTGCCAGGAGACTCTGCCAAGGGACTGCCAAGAAGCCTCTCAAGAAGTCCAAGGCAGAAGCAAACTCCAAAGTACCTTGAAGCACTGATTGGCCTCACTGAGGCTTGTTACTGACAAAGGCTCCCCAGGGACTCGTTAGAGCAGCTTGTTAGAGGCCAGGATTTCAGGGAGACAGAGGCAAAGTACAGGGCAGAAAAACTTGCCTTTGGTGTAGGAAGCAGAAAGGCCAAGCCCTGACCACTGCCATTGCAATGGAAGAACCTCAAAGCCAAGTTTCTCCTCCCAGGCCTTAGTGGCAGAGGCAACTGCCAGAGCCGAGGGGACAAAGGCCTTGGTCCTGTTGAGCCTCTCAGCCTTGCCAGAGCCCTTGGCCATCCCTACTGCAGCCTCTTCTACACTGTCCCATGCCTGCAGCTCTTTCCCTTCAGGCTGCTGACACCAGTCTTGCTTCCTCACCCAGCTCTCTCCCTGCTTTTTCCTTCCCTGAGCTCTGTCAGCTCTCTCTGCCATTTCCTGACCCCTCTGGATGGCCTCATGCATAGCAGCTCTGCCCTTTCAGGGACATTCTCTTTGGCCTCTTCTGCACTTTGAACCTTCCAGGCTGCACTTTGTGCAGGTTTTGATCTCTCCCCGCTCCCCAGAAGAGCTCCATCCTCTCTGAAACCACCCTTCAGCCATGTGCACACTGCTCTGGCAGTGCCCTGAGCCTCCGTTCAGCAGGCTGAAGCAGCCAAGGTCCCTCAGCCTCTCCACGGAGATGTCAGCCCCCATCCTGGTAGATCTCCTCTGCAGTTTCTGCAGTTCCTCTCCATTCCTTCAGACTGGACATTCCCAAAGCCAGATACCAAGCATCCAAATGTGGCCACAGGAGTGTGGAGCCTGTGGGAGGACAACCTCTGTGTCTGGGTGGCCACACTGCTCTTACCACAGCCCAGCTGCAGTTTGCCTTCTTCACTGTGTTCAGGCTTTGCTCCATCCCAGGGCATTGGGAATGGCTCCTCTCAGAGCCTGTGGTGCCTTTCTGCCTTTGGATGGGTCACACCAGAACGTCCTGTTCCAAATCAACAGGGAACCAGTTTGTACTGAGATAAGGCCCAGTCTGTGCTGAGCTGACATCAGAGTATCCAGTTCATAGGTGGAGGGAGGCAGTAGGTACTGGAAGGGGACCATGGAATGCACTTTGTAATGGAAAGGGATGAAGCAAGATGATCCAGTTTGTGTGGAATGAGGCTGTACCTATTCTGGGAGGGGACCAGGGGATTCAATTTGTGCTGGCACAAAGTCCAGTGTGTACTGGGACGGCTCAAGGAGATTCAGTTGATGAGACCCAGACTGGACTGGGAGATGCTGAAATGATGCTGCTTGTACTGGGCTGAGACCACATCTGTGCTGGGAAGTTCAGGACATCCAGGTTACACTTACAGGGGGCTCAGGCTGTGCTGGGAGGCGTTACAAAGATCAAGTGCGTGCTGGGTGGTGCCCAGGTTGTATTGGAATGGGGCCAGGGAATCCAGCCTGTACTGGGGCATGGTTCAGTGAGAGATTTGTGTCTGTTTCTGAGCAAACAGTCTGGGGTCTCCCAAACCCGCTCCTCAAATTACCTTTGATAGCCACCAAGGACACCCTGGATGGTTTTCTCACCCACCTTTAGTTCCTGACAAACAAACTGTACCAGAACCTTTCTTTCTCACCTGTGCTTGGTTTTCACACTTGAACTCTCTCTGTTGATTAGAAGGTGAAGGGAAAACTCTGAACACCGCTGGTGACCAAACCAATGTCCTGTGACAAACTCAAGAGATTCCAGAACAGGCAGTGAAAGATGAGGAGAAGATCTCCTGCCCAGCTGATGGAATGAGGAACTCAAGGTGCTCAAAAAAACCAACAGGAAGAAGTGATTCAGAGAACTGGAAACACTCAGCAGCTAAGGCTGTGCAGGAGGTATTCTTTAATCCTTTCTGTACAGTGCTGGGCACAGTGCTGGGCACAGGAGAGGCTTCCCCTCCTAACCTCTGCATCTGAACACAAGTTTTACACAGTTCCTGTGCAGTTAGCTACTCCACATCCATGCTAGTTCCTACTCATCTCTGCCTGGCTCCTCCCAGCCATACCTGACAGTGTCCCCTGGCAGTGGGCTTGTGAGGCTCTTCTTCTCAGTTGCCTTTTGCCTGCTCTCTTGGTTGTTTTTCCTGTTCTGCTCACACCTGCAGGAGCAATCTGGGCTGTCCCTGGCCTGCTTCCTGCTTTCGCTACCCAGTCTTAGAGAAGCATTCCACAGATTTCCCTTCATTTGAACAGGACATTGGTGTCTGGCAGCTTTCTTCCTGCATGGGAAGTGTGCTGGTTTTGCACCAGTGTGGTGTTTTGAGCCTTAACTGGGATTTAAGAGCTCAGATGGGGTACAAGGCTGAGATTTCCTCCCCCCCTCCCCCCCTCCATTTTCCCAATAGAGAGATAAAAAAAGGGAAGGAGCAAATCCAGTGAGAAATAATTTGGAGTCAGTTTGATGTAGAGAGGTAAAAATTTTCTTTAAACTCTCTCTCTCTCTATATATATATATAACAATAACAGGAAGGGTTCACAAGGATAAGGAACAAGGATGGATGGGGAAAAAATACACATACAAAACCAGTCCTTTGAAGTCCTTTGGAGAAGCGTGGATGTGGCAGGGAGGAGGAGGACCAGGCCTGACCACACGGAACCAGGAAGCCAGCAGCAACTCTCTTTCATCCCTGTGAGGCAGAAGTAAAAGAGAGCAAATGGCTGCAGTGTCTTCCTGTTTATAGGCTTGCTGGACAGGGAGGGGGAGTAGAAAGACTAACTCAGTTTCCCAGAGGGAAAACACCTTCCCCAGGAGAGCAAGGCTCTCACAAGACCTCCCCCCCTCTGCTTCCAGGATGGGCATAACCCATCACAGTCGAGCCCTCTGTTCCACTTCCACTCTCCTGTCACAGCCCCTTCAGCCAATTGTGACATATGGTACTCGAATCCTCAATGCAAGTCCCTCGTTATCCTGGCTCTCTCTCCCTCAGGGCAGTCTCTCCCTCTCTGGTGCTGGTCAGTGTAGGTGGTGCTTGAATTGGGCAGGGATGTGGAGAAGAATCAGGAATCAGTCTGTCTTTGAAAGGGAAAGGAAACTTGGGAACAGTCCATTGCTGTAAGGAAACAGGAACAGTCTTTTGCTGTGGGGCATCAGGAACAGGTGCAGGTGAGATGATGCAGGAGCTCTCTGGGTTGGTGTGCAGTGTGTTCATGTTGAGTCCTGCATGGTAGGCTGGTATTGAACTAGGAGAGAAAAAATTTAGAACAACTTATAACTATTCATACAGTGACTATGTTACGCTGGTGTGTGCTGCCCCCTCCAAGTTCACCCCCTCTCAGCCAGAGTCACGTTCTGCTGTGGGATACACTGAATGTCCCCAGTTTCTAACATGACCCAGGAGGTTGGATTGCCCCCACCAGCAGCAGGGGAAACCCACACCCACTTCCCCAGCAGGTTTCTCTCACAAATCACAGGAACTCCATCTCCATCCACTGTTTGCAGCAGGTGGGACTGGGCAGGACCAGCTTGGTTCACAGATCTTCTGCTGTTCACAAACCCATTGGTTTGAGCTAAGTGTCTCTCCCAGTTCCTAAAGGCAATAGGTAACTTCAACACCTGCCTCATGTGGCTGCCCACTACAGAGGGCTCATCCGACAGCTCAGGCATGGTAGACAGCTGTTCTTTGCCTGCAGTCTCTGCAGCTGCCACCCCAAATGCCCACTTGTGCCCCCTAGGCTCCTTGAAGCATCCCTCCCGCAGAAAGTCAATGCCAAGCATGCAAGGTGCATCTGGACCAGTCACTAGGTTGTGCTTTCCCCATTCATTCCCGGTCAGGCTTCTCTCAGCCTGCAGTACAGTCAGGTCTTGTGAGCCCCCTGTGACTCCCTGAATGCTTATGGGCTCAGCCCCTTTGTACCTCGATGGTATCAGGGTGCATTGGGCCCCTGTGTCCACCAGAGCTGGATACTTCAGGGCTTCTGAAGTGCCAGGCCATTTCACAGAGACACCCCAGGACACTCTGTTGTCACTGGCCTCCACCTGGCTGGAGGTAGGGCACCTCTAATGATGGCAGCGATGCTCACACTTGTCACAGGGTCCTGTGTTGCTAGGGGAAGGGTCTCTTGAGCGAGAGAGACCCCTCCGGGAAACTGGGGCAGCCCTTCTCCTGGATGAGTTATCCCCAGTGTGGCCACCTTGCAGTTCCCACACTCTGTTCCAGAGGGCAGAGGTGGGTTGGCCATGCCAGGTGTCCATGTCCTCTCCATGGTCCCAGAGGATCCTCCACAGAGACCCCCTTGACATCCCCCGATTGGCTTGGGCTGATCTCACAGTATCACAGTATCACAGCATCACAGTATAACTAAGGTTGGAAGAGACGCCAAGGATCATCAAGTCCAACCTGTCTCGGAAGACCTCACAACTAGACCATGGCACCAAGTGCCACATCCAATCTCCCCTTGAACACCTCCAGGGACGGTGACTCCACCACCTCCCTGGGCAGCCCATTCCAATGACGAATGACTCACTCAGTGAAGAACTTTTTCCTCACCTCGAGTCTAAACCTCCCCTGGCACAGTTTGAGACTGTGTCCCCTTGTTGTGGTGCTGGTTGCCTTAAGCTCTTTGACAATGTCTTTAGTCTTAGTTTCTATAGCTGAGATCAGGGGTTTCTGATTTACACTGTCCTCATATTCCCTTAAATCACTGGCAAACTCACAGAGAGTTTTAGGACTTCCATCCTGTCCAGTCAGGAGTATCCCTCCTAATGTGGGAGCATGTTTGTGAGGGGCACCCTGGGTGAGTTTCTTTACCAAGGGCCGTCTCATGGGCACCTCATCTGGTTCTAAGGGGAGCTGGCCATCCCCATAAATTATTTCCAGCACAGCCATCTGTCTCAGATACCCAATGCCCTGTTCCATAGCTGTCCATCTAACTGGGGCCCAGGGCAGGTCCTCTCTTGAGCAGTACAGGCTCTTGATGGCATTGAGGATTCGGGCCCAGAGAGAGCAAGTCCCTCCCCCCCACCCCCTACACAGTCCCCTGGCAGTGGTGATCCTGCACACAGCTGCTCTGTCCAGCTGGGCCTGCACCACAATATTTGTCACAGTTCTGGAACACCAGCACAGCAATCAGTTCAGTTTCTGTCTGTGTGATGTCTCTGTAATCATTGGCTGTGATTGAAAATTCTCTGTGCCAATAACTGCTCCCCAGGATGTGTCTTTGCTCACATGTTGTATGGTTAGCTACAACCTACATCCACTGGAAAGAATTTCACTGCAATCCAACAACTCCTCCAGCACCCTGATTTCATCAGCCTGCTACAACAACCAGGAGAAATAGGACAAAAGACTCTGCCCAGAGTCCACCCTGACACTGAAGAAATCCATTGATTTCTAACAGTAATCAATAGGAGTGGAGAATGCTGCTGGTGGGAAGTGCTGTTTGGATGGTGTCCAGCAGCAGCTGGGACACTGCCCCTGCTGTCACAGCCACTGTGATTTTCCTCCCTGCTCTGCTCTGTGCTTGCTGTTCAACATTGGTTTGTAGTTAGAGTTAGGAGGATGGCCAAGCAAGTCACACTGCTGCAGACATTTCCCATCATCAGTGTTTCCTGTGTGCTTTGTGTCACTGAATGGCATTGAAGAAGACTTTGGAGGCTAAGGAACCACCACATTTCCTTCCCATTCTGATTGGATGAAGACATTCTCTGTTGAGAGGCACAGAGACAACAGGGAACCACACAGCCACTCTCTGGCTGAGAGAAATGCACTCAAGTCACAGAGCAGATTGTGGGGGCACAGTCCCCCTGTCACTGGTAACCTCCTCAAGACCTGATGGGATTCCCCCTCCCCCCTTTGTTAGGCCATGAACTAGCCCAGGGTAAGCCAGGTATGGATAAGGACAGACAGAAATAGAGCCCTGAGAGGTGTCCTTGGTGTGCTGCACCCTCCTGCAAGTGCAGATGTCCTGGTGAGACAGCCTGGGTCAGTGTCACTTGGTGAATTATCATCTCTGCTCTGAACTGAAAGCTAACAGAATATTCTACCTTTGATAGGAAATTAAATAATAAAGAAGATTTGTGAGGAGCACTTTGAAACCTTGAAGAAAACTACAGAGACACAAATAGCTCTTAGGACACTTGGGGATCATTGCCTGTGCCTCACACACTGAGAGGAGACTGAAGGAATCTGCTCAAGAAGTCAGAAGCATAACAAAAATTCCTTCAAGTATTAATTGGCCTCACTGAGGGCCATTAGCAACAAAGCCTCCCAGGGGCTGTCAGGGAAACTCAATGGAGGCCATGATTGAAGGCAGAGAAAGGCAAAGTGCAGCTGAACAAACCCTGGCCTTGGTTTAGGAAGGAGAAAGGCCAAGCTCTGACCCTCAGGCCTTGGAAAGGCAAATCCTGAGAGCCTCCAACTAAAACATCATCTCAGCAGCCATGGTGGCAGAAGCTGCTGCCAGAAGGAACAGGATTAAGACCTTGTCCCTGTGGAGCCTTTCAGCCCTGCCAGAGCCCTTGGCCATCCCTCCTGCAGGCTGTACTGCACTGTCCCATGTCTGCAGCTCTTTCCCTTCAGGCTGTTGACATCCATCTGGCTTCCCCAGCCAGCTCTCCCCCTGACATTTCCACACCTTCACTCAGGCCTTGCTGCCTGTTCCTTGACACACAAAGGATCTCCAGACTCCTTCTGGGTCACCTCTTGCACCACAGCTCTACACTTTGAGTGACATTGTTTCATCCTGGCCTCCAGTCTGAACCTTGAAGTTGCACTTTCTGAAGGCTTCCTTCTGTGTCCACAACCAAGAAAAGCTCCATCAGCTGACACCCCACTTCAAGCAGGTGCACATCACCCCTGAGCCTTCACTTCACCAGGCTAAAGAAGCTCAGCAGCTTCAGGTTCCATATGGAGACTCCAAACTCCATCCAGGCAGGTCTCCTTTGGAGCTTCTCCAGTGCCTCTCCATTCCTGCAGACTTAGGAACTCCACAGCCAGACACCAATATTGCAGATGTGGTCACAGCAGTGCTGAGTGCAGGGGAGGAGAACCTCTGTTTCTGGGTGGCCACACTCCTCCTACCACAGCCCAGCTGCACTTGGCCTTCTGCACTCTGCCCAGCCTCTGCTCCAGCCCAGGGCATTGGGAATGGTCCCTGCCAGAGGCCTTTCTGCCTGGGCTCAGAGCAGAACCTCCAGTTCTAAAGCAATACCCGAGGCACCTCCCTGTTGCTGCCTCTCAGCTTGGCAGGCACAAGGGATGGCACAGTCCCCAGCCCAGCCCTGGGCCTGCTGCTGGCCAATGACACAAAGGGATTGGAGTTTGCAGTGAGCTCACACTCACCTCCTGGCCATGTGGCTCCTCCTGCCCTAGGAGCTTCTCAGCCATCCCTGATGTCCCAGTGCTGGCCCGAGGCCTCAGCCTGCTTGTGGCCTGGCAGCTGAGCAGGCACAAGAAACCTCTCTAGGGCCTTCCCAGGCAGGTCCCTGCTGCTGCCTTTCAGCTTCTCCAGCAGCCACAGCCAAGCCCTGTCCCTGCTGCTGTCCCCTCAGGCCCTCAGGTGTCAGGGAGGTGACAACCCAGCTCCAAGTCTCTTCCTGCAGGGGCCACCAGGTGCTTAGGGACAGGGAGTCACACAAGTCCTTTGTCCAGCACATGCTTTCTGCTACCGGCTGGGGACTCTGGCTTCTGGAAGGCCAAAAGTACAGAGGCCAGGCAGGAGTCAGGGGCTGCCGTCTCAGCTTCTGCAGCAAGAGGTGACCTCCCAGTCCTCTTCCTGCCTTCTTCCTGCTGCTGCCCTATCAGCTGCTGAGCCAGCAGTGACCTCCCAGCCCCTGCCCAGCCTTGTGCCTGCTGCTGTGCAGGAGATCCTGAGGCACAGCTGAGCTGCCCAAGGCATTGCCACCCATCTTCTCCCTGTGTTCATGAGCTGCTCAGCCACAGTTCACAGCTCCTCTTCCAATGCCATGAGGCTGAGCTCCCAGCCCCTGCCCTGTGCCACAGGCCAAGCAGAATCCCTCAAGGGTGGGAGGGGATGCAGGTGAGGAGTCAGAGCAGAGGATGGAGGACTGAGGCTGAGGTGTCCAGATTTGGGCTGAGGACTCAAAGCTGTCTTTGAAGTCTGTGGCTCAGGCCTAGGCTGAGGAGAGGCTTTGGTGTCCTGCTGAAGGTGCTGGGTAGGGCTCAGGTGAGGACCAGCTCTGAGTCACACAGCTTGGGATGGGGCTCTGTTGAGGGCTGAGTGTAATGGGTTGGGGCAGACCCCCTCCCCACCACAGGCAAAAAAAAATAACGACTCAGACAAACGGATTGCAAAAGTGATGAAAGTTTAAATAGAAAGCAGTGAATGTTACAGAAAACCCAAAGCGCAGTGACAAAGAAAGATCCCATCCCCACCTGAGGGTGCATCCAAAACCCCCAGGGCTCCTTCTTCCCCCTCCCTCTGCTGGGCTAGTCTCAGCTGGCCAGGCCTGAGACTGCCCATCCCCCTGTGGCCTTGGGCCTAATCAGGCCCATGGCCGGGAGATCTCTCCCCCAGTTACCAAGTCTCGGAGAGGGAAGGAAAGAGGAAGTGCCAGACCCCACCGCAAAATTTATAGTGGTGCAAGGGATTATGGTAGAAATACCTAACTTCCTGAGTCCACCCACTGGGATGGACTTCTGGACACAGGAAACACCCCTGTAGCAGAGGGCACCCAGCCCAAACTACGACAGGAGCCACCCCTTATTTCATACCATAATCCCTGCACCCAAACACATCATCAGATCAGAAAACTTCTGATGACATGTCTGGCGGAGTCCATATCTTCATCTGGGCGTCCACTCAAACAGTCTCTCATTCAGGCTCAAGCATCAGTCCATTCCAGTTGTTCTTCCTCATGTGATGGAACCTCCCAGCGACGCAGTCCTTCTCCTGCAGCGTGAATTCCTTGTGGACTCCTTGGGACGTCCTGGTCACCTGGAAATACCTCACAACTTCTCAGCTAAGCCTTTACTCTCATATTCAGCGGCAAATTCTCCACCCCTGGGGCAGGCCAGTCGGAACAATCTAGCTCCACGACTGCCTTTTGCAATCCATCCAGGGTGCCACAGCCAACCGCTTTCACGCGGACCAAAGCTACACGGATGCATGTCAGAGGCACTCCGCACCCCCCGGCTGGGCGCTCGCGTACCGAGGCAGGACAGCATCCGGCTGCACAACCTCCACCCCTGGAAGAGGGAGGAGCTGCGCCACAGCCCACTGAAGAAGCAGGGAGGCGGAGCCAGGTGCTCGGCGCCATTTTCGGAACACGTCCGAAAACACCAGGGAAAGATTTACAGCTGCCGCCGCCGCCTGAACGCAGCCCGGCTCGGGCGGTGCCGCCGCCGCCGCTTGAACGCGGCCCGGCCCGGCCCCCGCCGTCTCTGTCGCGGCGATGCAGAGTCCGAGTCACCTCCAGCAGTCGCTTGCCCGCTCGCCGTGGGTGTCCGCCCCCACAGCGGCCACGGGCCGACCACGCTCTGCTTGCCGCTGCCCCTCCTCCGCTCCCTGCTGCTCCGCAGAGAACGAGGAGAAGGCAGGTCTCGCCTTCTTAGGCTACTCGAGCATTCTTAAGCCACCCTGGGCAGAAAGTCACAGAAAGAACCACCCCTCGCTGTTCCCAAGCAACAGTAGGGGCTTCCATGCCATCAGCCACGCACCAGCTATCCTTCTGCAGTCCACAGGAGTTCACACAGTCGCCCCGGTAGCACAAAACCTGAGCCCCAACTTTCCAAACCCAAACCGACGCCCAGAACTAAATTTAAACTCTCCATCTTTTGCAATCCGAGCTGCAGTTGGCCCCACGTTGGTGCGCCAAAATGTAATGGGTTGGGGCAGATCCCCTCCCCACCACAGGCAGAAATAACGACTCAGGCAAACGGATTGCAAAAGTGATGAAAGTTTAAATAGAAAGCAGTGAATGTTACAGAAAACCCAAAGCGCAGTGACAAAGAAAGATCCCATCCCCACCTGAGGGTGCATGCAAAACCCCCAGGGCTCCTTCTTCCCCCTCCCTCTGCTGGGCTAGTCTCAGCTGGCCAGGCCTGAGACTGCCCATCCCCCTGTGGCCTTGGGCCCAATCAGGCCCATGGCCGGGAGATCTCTCCCCCAGTTACCAAGTCTCGGAGAGGGAAGGAAAGAGGAAGTGCCAGACTCCGCACTGGATCTTATAGTGGTGCAAAGAATTATGGTAGGAAATACACAATTTCCTGTGTCCATCCCTCTGGGCTGGACTTCTGGACACAGGAAGTGAATGCACCAGGGGGGCACCCAACTCAAACTACAACACTCACCAAGTGCCTACACTCCTCACCTGAGGGCTTTCCTGAGTGTCTGTCATGGCTCTCTGGGCATGAAAGCCTCAGCTGCAGAGTCAGGCACAGACACTGTGAGATCTCCTGTGCAGGTGGAGCCACAGCAATGAGGTGTCCCAGCTGTCCTCCAGCCTGGGAAGCTCTGGGCAGTGCAGGCTGTGAGGCTGGCAATGAGCTGACTGGAGGCGCTGCCATGGTCATGCCTTGGCTGTGTCCTTGAGGTTCCCATCCAGGCTGTGCTGGCTTCCAGGGGACACTGAGCCAAGTGTTTCCTGGACTAGAAGTGGGATGCTGAGACCCTGAGACACTGAGTGGTGTGTGGTGGATCCCTCTGCTCTGAGCAGTGTCTGGTGGCTTCTCAGGGTGGCATGGGAGCATGGTCACCCTCCAGCTGAGGTGCAGAGCAGGGTGACTTAGAGTCTATGGGGAGCACTCACACTCTTGCCTTTTACCCTAAGCCATGACCAAGCAGTGCACCAGCCTTGGAGCTGAAGGAACGTCCCTGAGAAGAAGCAGCAGGTGTCTGTGTGACAGGGGACGGTCTGTGGGGAGTGGTTTTGGCTGTGCTGAGAGAAGTCTCCTCTCACTGTGTCCTTCTCTTTTGACAGTGCCTCCTGGCCAGAGGCAGCAGATGGACAACAGCAGCTCCATCACCCACTTACTCCTCCTGTCATTCCCAGGCACAAGGCAGCTGCAGCTCCTGCACTTCTGCCTCTTCCTGGCTGTGGTGGGTTAGAGGGAGACCCCCTCCCCACAACAACCATCCTCTGCTACCAAGAATGTGCTGGGTTGAGGCAGCCCCCCCTCTCCCCACCACGGGCAGGAATAAAACACTCAGACAAATGGATTGCAAAAGTGATGAAAGTTTAAATAGAAAGCAGTGAATGTTACAGAGAACCCAAAGCGCAGTGACAAAGAAAGATCCCAAAGCAAACCCAGAGGCATCCCATCCCTACCTGAGGGTACACCCGAGACCCTCAGGGCTCCTTCTTCCCCCTCCCTCTGCTGGGCTAGTCTCAGCTGGCCAGGCCTGAGACTGCCCATCCCCCCGTGGCCTTGGGCCTAGCCAGGCCCAAAGCCAGCAGACATCTCCCCCAGTTACCGGCTGGCAGAGGAGGAAGAAAAAGAGAGAGTGCTGACCCCGCACTGGATCTTATAGTGGTGCAAAGAATCATGGTAGGAAATACACACAATTTCCTGTGTCCATCCCTCTGGGCTGGACTTCTGGACACAGGAAGTGAATACACCAGGGGGGCACCCAGCTCAAACTGCAATACTGGCCATCTACCTGGCTGCCCTGCTGGGCAATGGCCTCATCATCAGCACCATAGCCTGGGACCACCACCTCCACACCCCCATGTACTTCTTCCTCCTCAACCTCGCCCTCCTTGACCTGGGTGCCATCTCTACCACTGTGCCAAAATCCATGGACAATTCCCTGAGGGACTCCAGGGACATCTCCTATGCAGGATGTGCTGTTCAGGTCTTTCTCTTTGCCTTTTTCATTTCAGCAGAGTTTTCTCTCCTCACCACCATGTCCTATGATCGCTACATTGCCATCTGCAGACCCCTGCACTATGAGACCCTCCTGGGCAGCAGAGTTTGTCTCCACCTGGCAGCAGCTGCCTGGGGCTGTGGGATTCTCACTGCTCTGCTGCACACAGCCAATACATTTTCCCTGCCCCTCTGCCAGGGCAATGCTGTGGAGCAGTTCTTCTGTGAAATCCCCCAGATCCTCAAGCTCTCCTCCTCCACATCCTACCTCAGGGAACTTTGGCTTCTTGTGGCCAGTGGCTGTTTATTATTTGTCTGTTTTGTGTTGATTGTGGTGTCCTATGTGCAGATCTTCAGGGCAGTGCTGAGGATCCCCTCTCAGCAGGGACGCCACAAAGCCTTTGCCACCTGCCTCCCTCACCTGGCTGTGGTCTCCCTCTTTCTCAGCACTGTAATCCTTGCCTACTTGAAGCCCTCTTCTATCTCATTCCCATCTCTGGATCTGGTGCTTGCAGTTCTGTACACAGTGGTGCCTCCAGCAGTGAACCCTCTCATCTACAGCCTGAGGAACGAGGAGCTCAAGGATGCCCTGAGGAAAATGACCACGGGATGCATTCAGAAGCAATAAACTCTTTGTCCTCTCCTGCAGAGCAGTTCTGATGTCACTCACAGTCTGTTTCTCTCTTTTCAGCTGCTGCTGGTGCTGTTCCCCTTGTGAGAATGTTGCTCCCACACAAATGTCTTTCTTCAGACCATTTCTGCTTCAGTGCTGTCCTGTCTGCTGTGACCCAGAGACTGCAGACAGGAGCAGCTGTGCTCCCTGGGTATGCAACATGCAAGGAAAAATTCTTCCCATCTAGAAGTTCATAACAGAGACAGAGGAGTCTGGTAAAACTTTATTTGAATAAAGGGAGAGTCCACAGGACAATTCCCTGTGGGGTCTCTCTCATTGCTGAAGGCACAGCTCCCCTTTCATCCTCCATTTCTGGGTGCAGATTTCCCTCTCCCTTTCCCCACTGGCTGAGGTACTCAGGATTTAGTCTTTCGCCAACCCCCTGCTACATGTCCCCCTTCACACGAATCCTCCCTGCTTCATACATCCTATGCTCATTTAAATTAGGTTCTCCACTTCTCTGGGTGGAGAAGTTAATATTCAGCAGTCTGTTAAGGCTGTGCTCTGGCCTAAAAGTTCAGCAGTTCAGGCTGTGTTCAGTGCCTGCTATGTTCGGACAGACCCCTACTGATTTACAGCAAGGTTCAAGGGAAGGGACTTAGCAGAGGCCCCTTTGTGATTTACATACACACAGAGAAGGTGAACTGTCTGGGTCCTCCCTTTCTCTTCCAACTCCCTCTTAGCCAGTTCTTCCTTTGTAAAGACACTACCTCCTTTTGATCCCATCAATCCCTCCTCTTCTTGCTTTAATAATTGTCTTTACAAAATTCATTCATCATTAATCCTTTCCTCTTGGCTCATTTCTGATGTTGGCCTTATTTGCAGATACATCATACTGCTCTTTTTTGTAGCCTTTTCTGGCTTACTTGAGATGGCTACAACCTGCACCTGCCTGACTGCAGGATGGATAAGCCATACAAAGCAGGGTATCAGACATGGTAGAAAGATTAGAGCTGCTTTTGCACAAAGGGAGAAGAATGACATTCGTTTGACCCATGGCCCACCAGGCAACCAAGACAATGTATCCCATTCCAGTCCTTGCCAGGTTTGGACTGGTCCGTGAGCTGTTTTCCTGCTGTTGGTGGCTATATTTATTGCTGCCTCCCCATTGGCCTCAATTTGTAGGCACCAATCAGATGTATTAAACTTTCCCCATCTACTTCCTTCCTCAGCTAATAGACAGTCTGGAGAGGCCATTTTGGTGCATTGCCTCTCACACCTGAGTTTGGTGTTTGGCTAATAGTACCTGCGGATGGAGTTTACCTGGACCTCAGCAAGGCCTTTGACAATGTCCCCCACAGCAAACTCCTGGTCAAGCTGTCAGCCCCTGGCTTGGACAGCAGCACTCTGAGCTGGGTTAGGAACTGGCTGGAGGCTGAGCCCAGAGAGTGGTGGTGAATGGTGCCACATCCAGCTGGCAGCCAGGCACTAGTGGTGTGCCCCAGGGATCAGTGCTGGGCCCCATGCTCTTTAATATCTTTATTGATGATCTGGATGAGGGCATTGAGTCCATCATCAGTAAATTTGTTGACAACACTAAACTGGGGGCAGGAGTTGATCTGCTGGAGGGTAGAGAGGCTTTGCAGAGTGACCTCGACCAGCTGGACAGATGGGCAGGGTCCAACGGCATGAGATTGAACACATCCAAGTGCCAGGTTCTGCACATTGGCCTCAGCAACCCCATGCAGTGCTACAGGCTGGGGTCAGAGTGGCTGGAGAGTAGCCCTCCACCACTGCCCCCCCCCACACACACATCGTCTGCCGCTCCGTCAGCATCCTCGTCACAATTTGTTACCCACTATTCCTCCTTCTACATGAATCGGAGGTCTCCAACCTGGTGGCCCTGGCGGTCATCGCCATGGCAGTGGCCCTGGTGGCAGCCCTGGCAGCAGCCATGGCAGCGGCCCCAGAGGTCCCGGTGGCCGTCTCCATAGCGGCAGCCCCGGCGGTGGCTATGGCAGTGGCCCTAGCAGCCCCTGCAGCCCCAGCAGCTCTGGCTCCGCTACCCTCCCTGCCTCTTAAATCCCAGACATTATCAGCAGATGGGACTGCAACAGGGAATACAATCAAATTCCGAATGGACGGTAGTGTACGGGATCGGGAGGTGGGAGGACAGGGAACCGATCCGGTGCTGCGTCAGTGGAGACGTATCGTGAAAGACATCCGGATGATTCAGATTACTGGGCCACCAGTTAATAAGGCCGACCCCACCCAATGATATCAATGGATAACCTTGCCTCAAGGCATGCAGAATTCTCCCACCCTGTGCCAAATGTATGTGGCTTGGGCTTTGTCCCCATTTAGACAGACTCAACATGACTTCTGCATCTATCATTATATGGATGATATTCTAACTGCAGGAAAAAAGTTAGATCCTGAGACAATACTCTCTGAGCTTCAACCCATGTTATAAAGCAGAGGGCTGAAAATAACACCACATCAGACCTTGCAACTTCTTGATAAATGGCAAATCGCTTACAATGCCGCGGAAGCCATGCCTCGGCAGTCAGCAGACCCTTTTACACTGTGTCACTGCTGACCAACTCGTTGGAGCAGGACCTTTGCTAGATCAGATCAGCAAATGCAACTTCCTGATGAGGCTTTACAATTAAGTCAGGATTTAGTGATCAAAGCGTGGTCAAGAATCCAGGATGATAAATCTGATCCTGCGCTTCTCACTACTTGTCAGGGTCCAACAGGGCCATTTGGTTCCTTTGTCGATACCTTACATACAGCATTCAATACTAATCCAGATTTGACTCGTGATATGATGGTAAAAATGCTGGATGTTCTGGCATTTGACAATGTTAACAACAAAATTAAACAGGTTCTCAGCATTTTACCAAGAGGTGCCCCTACCTCACGACTGCTGGACACAACAGAACAAATGAAGCACTGACAAACAGCAACATATCTAGCCGTGGCCATAGAAGCAGTCGTGAAACCACCAGTATGACCACCGCACAAGGGAAACAAGCTGGGTTGCAAACATGGTGCTTCTGGAAACCTAGGTATCTTAAATCAAATTGCCTGACTGCTGGACAGACTCGAAAGTGCTGCGCTCACTGTCACAGACCTAATCATTTTACTCAAGATTGTCATAGGCAGGGAAGCTGCTCCCGCAGTGCGAGTACATCCCATGTGATGACACCAAACCAGGGTGCTTGGACCGCCCCACCCATCGCAGCCACCTCTGGCAGTGTGAAGCAAGGACAGATGGGCAGAGGCCAAGGGCATGAGATTGAATACATCCAAGTGCCGGGTTCTGCACATTGGCCACAACAACCCCATGCAGAGCTACAGGCTGGGGTCAGAGTGGCTGGAGGGCAGCCAGGTGGAAAGGGACCTGGGGGTGCTGGTTGATGGTAGACTGAACATGAGCCTGCAGTGTGCCCAGGCAGTCAGGAGGGCCAATGGCATCCTGGCCTGCATCAGGAACAGTGTGGCCAGCAGGAGCAGGGAGCTCACTCTGCCCCTGGACACTGCACTGGTTAGGCCGCACCTTGAGTACTGTGTCCAGTTCTGGGCCCCTCAGTTTAGGAAGGATGTTGACTTGCTGGAGCGTGTCCAGAAAAGGGCAACAAGGTTGGTGAGGGGCTTGGAGCACAAGCCCTATGAGGAGAGATTGAGGGAGCTGGGGTTGCTTAGTCTGGAGAGGAGGAGACTCAGGGGTGACCTTATTGCTCTCTACAACTACCTGAAGGGGGGTTGTAGTGAGGCAGAGGTTGGTCTCTTCTCCCAGGCAACCAGTACCAGAACAAGAGGGCACAGTCTCAGGCTGAGTCAGGGGAGGTTTAGGCTGGAGGTTAGGAGGAAGTTTTACACAGAGAGAGTGATTGCCCACTGGAATGGGCTGCCTGAGGAGGTGGTGGGGTCGCTGTCGCTGGGGGTGTTCAGGGCGAGGCTTGACAGGATGCTTGGTTCCATGGTTTAGTTGATTGGGTAGTGTTGGATGATAGGTTGGACACGATGATCTCGAGCCGGGTTCTGCACATTGACCACAGCAACCCCATGCAGAGCTACAGGCTGGGGTCAGAGTGGCTGGAGAGCAGTCAGGCTGAGAGGGACCTGGGGGTGCTGGTCGACGGTAGACTGAACATGAGCCTGCAGTGTGCCCAGGCAGCTAAGAGGCCCAATGGCATCCTGGCCTGCATCAGGAACAGTGTGGCCAGCAGGAGCAGGGAGGTCATGACGAGAACGGAGACAGGGACGACAGCACTCAATATGAGTGATAATAATCATCCAACTTTATTGTTCCACACTTCATTACTTATAGTCTTATCTTATACATAGTTAATTCTATTCTAATTTAACACATGCTATTGGTTACTATCTAAAAGGTTACATCATTGTTTTCACTACTCTGTGGAATTTCCTGATTGCTCTTTTTCCCAGATCTTCACCTACTCCTTATCTTGTTTGCCTTCCTTCTCAGGGTCAGCTTGACTCAAACATACCAAGCATCAGAACTTTTCCATAACTCCTACTCCATTGCTATGATAATAACAGAAAATCCTTCAAAGCCTGGCTTGCACAGGTGTTCCTGGGACTCATGTCTCCTCTTGCTCAAACCAAACCCCAACAATTCCCCCGTTTTTCTTTTGTGCAAGTAAGGCCTTGGAGGTTATTCTTTGAACACTTTGCATAATACAAATATAAACAAGCTTAACAATAATCAAAGTTAGTACAATAATACCTAAAAACCTTAAAACTTCTTTTATCAATTGTATAACCCACTGTCTGCAAGCTCAAACAAAATTTGTTACTGCCTGTCACGTTGGCCCATGTCACCCATACAGGGCACGGTGCTTAAGTTGAACTGGTTAGAATGTTCTAACAGCGTTGGCATAATCCATGGTCAAAGATAACAGACATTGTAAAGAAGAACTTAGATCTTAATAGTTCCAGTCTTTACATTTCACTTATTGACAGAGAAGCCTTGATTATGCCTGAACACATTGCACACAGAGATTAAGACACAAATGCAATCCTTAGCACCATCTTTTACAATCTGCTTTAGGGGTATTTTGCATTTTTATTTTCGCTAGGATGGTCAAAAATCATCAATTGTTTAATGGCAGCAAGATTTCTTTAATCTGTAAAGGTAGATCTGGCCAGGCTCTAGCTTCACAGACAGAAATCTGCAGGAAAACAGCAAGAGCAAAAAGAGCTTCATTGCTTGCCCAATATAAAATTACACATAATAACGTGTTTTTGCTCATCCTAGTAATTCTGATCTCTTCACATTCACACAACAGTTAAGCAGTCATGACACTCAGTTAGAAGTTAGATGCTTTCTGTTGACATCTTGGGTCATCGTGAGTCATTGAGGTCAGCGCTAAGCAGGTTTGCTGATTGTCATTTTCATGACAGTTGTGCTGTGTGTCTTGTGGTGAGAGGGTTACAGCACTTCTAAGGTAACCATGAACTAATTTTTTTTTTACTATGGGGGTATTCTCTCTTTTCCCCCTTTTTTTTTTTGTTTTGATTTTGTTTTGGTTCAGTTTTTGTTTGGCAAAATGTAAAGATGAAACTTTATCCCTAGTTAACAAGAGAGAAGACAAAGTTATCAAACAACCATAATATTCAGTCCTAATTCGCATGATGCCATGGTACATTATTCTGAATGACGTTTGTGATCCCAGATGATCGATGTTCAGCTTCATGGGCAATGCTGTTTCCTCATGGTCTTGATTCTTCTGCCGTTGTTTACTGCGATGATCGCAGGTAGCAGGAAAGAAGGCTCGAGGCGACCTACTTGTCAATTTTTTTTTTTTCTTTTACTTTCCTAATTATTATTTGCATTTTGTTGTTGTAATTTTTAATCTGTATCTTGTTATTCTAATTACCTTTTTAATTTTAACCCTTTTTTTTTTTTTAATCTTTTATTTTGTTTGATCTTATATTCTTCAATTTTTGTAATCTATGTCTAAGAAGGAAATCTAAAGACGTTACGTTAGCTAAAGAATACCATTGAAGATTAATACCTATTTACTACAAACCTTAACATTATTACAATATTACATGGAGCTCCTTTGAAATGCTTAGGCACACAACTGAGAAGGTTCGAACCAAAAGAAAATCTCACAAGGTGAACTCATCACCAAGTACTCACACCTCAGTACAACCACTATGCATTAACTTCCCACAAGTACTAAATGCATACCATTCACTATGCTCACCAGGAAAACCCAGCAAAACTCTAAATAACAAATCTTCACACCTTGGCACAATGGCTACGTATTAACCACCCACAAGTGCCAAATGCGTACCAATCATCATTCTTATTACAAAAACTTAGCAAAACTCTAAATAACAAATCTCTGAAAGACATTACAACCAGAAATGAGAAAATTAGCACTGTTGCTTTAAATCAGAGCAGAGTTGCGGCTGAAGCCACTGAGAAGGGGGGTCGCTGGTGCGAGCCTCTGCGGGGGAAAGGGTGGGGGCCGGGCAAGCGGCTGCCGCTGGGCTGCTGCTGCTGTCAGTGCTGCCGGTATCAGTGGTGCGTCAGCCGGTACTGCCTTGGTCGGTGCCGTCGGTATCCGCGGGGGCCGGCAGGGCTGGCGGGCGGGGTGCGGTGGTAAGAACGCTGTCACCGCGAGCCCCCAAGTGCTCCGCTGTTTCTCAGAGCAAAGTCAGTCCTGTTTGAATTCCTCGCTGCCGGTGTTGTGGTCCTCCGAGAGCTGCCTTTTCTTGGCTTTTTTCCTGCTGGGTGCAGACGGCAATGCTGGTGGCTAGCAAAACACGATGTGGCCGCCGGAAGATGTATCGGAGGCGGCCCCGGTCGATCGGTCGATACTTTTGAAACATGTCGTCCGGCTGTAATTCAGATACAACTGGGGCTGCATCTCGATCTGACAAATTCGCTGTCACTGCAGCAGCCATTCGCTGTTCTAGTTTGTATTTTTTAATACAGTTTATGCATTCTCTCCACGGCTTTTGTAACTTTGTAGCAGTTTCATCACCATCTATCACCAAGTCCCACAGGTTGTTTCCATCTTCTCTCCAACAAGTTTCATCAAAATAACTATCTCCGCTCAGGAAATCCCCTAAAGCGGATCCATGGGCCAAAAGCCCAGGAATTACTTTGGGTGATATCTGCGCCTTGCGCTTTTCTAAAAAGCATTGAAATAAGGAGAGCGCTGCCTCTTGTTCCATATCCACCGACGTCCGCGAACTTCACTGCCGCGAGCTGTTACCCGTCGGTGTCCGCTGCTCCTTTCCTCAGGCCCGCCGATGTCGGCCCGCCCGAGTTAACCGCCTGCCCGCCAAGTCTAGCCCGCCGATCCTTTTCCTCGGGCCCGCCAATACTGGCCCGCCCAAGCTGCCGTCAGCCCGCTGATTCTGCCCGCCGACGCTTTCTGCAGGCCTGCTAATATCGGCCCGCCAAGACTGGCCCGCCCGAGCCTTCCTCCACGGTCGGCTTGCCCGTAAGTCCCGGGTGCGGTCTCCACTGTCATCCCCATTGACACAGCTCAGAGTACCTGCAGAATTGGGTCCCTGTTCAGGCGCCACTTGATGAGAATGGAGACAGGGATGATAGCACTCAATTTGAGTGATAGTAGTCATCCAACTTTATTCTTCCACTCTTCATTACTTATAGTCTTATCTTATACATAGTTAATTCTATTCTAATTTAACACATGCTATTGGTTTCTCTCTAAAAGATTACATCATTGTTTTCACAATTCTGTGGAATTTCTCTAGTCAGTCTAATTGCTCTTTTTCCCAGCTCTTTGCCTACTCCTTATCTTGTTTGCCTCCCTTCTCAGGGGCAGCTTGACTTCAGCATACCAAGCAATCAGAACTTTTCCACAACTCCTACTCCATTGCTATATTAATAACAGAAAATTCTTCAAGGCCTGGCTTGCACAGGTGTTCCTGGGACCCATGTCCCCTCTTGCTCAAACCAATCCCCAACACCATCCACCCAGAAGTGGGAAGAGATTTCTTTGACTGTTGAGTTTTCAGGATATTTAAGAGTGTAAAGAGTGAAATCATGGCAGGAAAGGATGCTGTGCCTCAGCACAGTGCCCAGAAATGCTCCCCCAGGATGTCTGTCTTACACTTGGCTCTGAACTTAGCTCTGCAGCTCTCAGCAGTGTACCTGGCAGAACCGTGAGCTGTTGCTACTCAAGCTGGAGCTGGTTGAGCTGCTGCACAAAGCCACAAGTTCTGTGCTCAAGATGCTGCATTGGGAGCTGAAAATGCCCGTGCAAATGTCATGCTCTTCAGCAGGAGAGACCTCTCCCCGCAAATAACTGCCACAGGCACAGTCTGGAGCTATCCAGTGTGCAGAGAACCCCAGAAGGGCACTTGGGTGAGGAACTGGGAAGCAGCTAAGGAAGTGCAACTGCAGGTGGGCCTGGGAAACTCTCAACCTGTGAGAGCAACTTGGGGGTGTGGAGCTGCCCCACTGCACGAAGCCTTTAGGGCTGGTGAGCCAGCGCTGGATGCCAGGTGGTGCTGATCCCTTGCTTTAGAATTCCCTGCTTCTCCTCCTTTCCTGTCCTGCAGCTGCTGTTCTGCAAAGCAGGGCAGCTGCTGGGCCATGTGTAGAGCCTCTGATTCTCTGCTGACCAACTCCAAGCTGCAAAGTTGTTTTCCTGTGTGAGCTAAGAACAAGATCCTGCATGAGCCAGAGGTGCTGGCACCTTTGATTGGAGCATGCTTTAGTTTGTACACAGGGCTGGATTCTACTGGTGCTATGAATCAATGGGAGAGGGAAGAAAGTCTACCAAAATGAGGTACTTTGGGCAAGAGAGATTGGGTTAGGGACTTCCACTCCTGTTAGCTACTTCTTCTGTTAAGGGCTCCGGGGCTTTGTGATGTTAAGGACACTCTAAGACTCTGTCATGCTGGGGATTCTGCAACACTGTAACAAAGGACTTGTGAGAGGACTCCTGAGGTTCTCTACCCTCTGCCCTTCTGGCATCTTGTGATCCTATCAGGGGGTTGGTCCATTTGTCAGGTCAGAGGGCACCCTGCTCTCAGGGGGTATGACTCCATCAGCACCCCAAAATGGGGGTACGACATCTGGCGCCCGAGCGTGGATGGCCGCCTGGAAGGTGTCAAGAGAAGAAGACATCCAGTGAGGAATCTGTGGCTGAGCCTGGAGAAGGACTCTGAGCGTGCAGGCATTTGTCACCATCTCCCTGCTGGACAGGAGAGCTGAGCAGCCACAGGAATCCTTTTCAAACAACACAGGGCTCTGTGCTAGCAGGGGGCCAAAAAGCTTCCTCCTGACAATGTGCAGCCTGGGTTTCTAGCCATGGCTCCCAGTACCTGGCTTGTCTGGACAAATGGGGGAAAAAAGTGCAGCTAAGAAGGGATGAGGTGCCTGAAGAAATGATTCTTGCTTGGAAGGAGATTTCCCCCTCCCTCACTGCTCTGAAGCTCCCTCCGTTTCTCATGTGTCTCTCAAAAGGACACAGGAATTGAGGCTTTCTCGGGAGAAACAGGGTGTGAAAAAACAACTGCTGCAAACTGCCTGAAGCTTCCAGAAGATTTGCCTCTGGGGTGAAGATTTCTGCTCTGAGGGTTGCTTAGCAGGCCAAAGGACAGAGAAAGCAGCCCAGGTGGCAGCTACAAAGGATTGCAGGGCTTGGATCCTGCTGCTGCCCTGCTTCTGCTTTCCTTTGCACAGATCTGGTTGGGAGGAGCAGGAGGCTGGTTTTGCAGCCTCCAGGCAGCTGGTGGCAAGGGGGCTGTGAAACCAAAAGCAGGATTCCTGCGCTGCAGACCTCACTTCTAATGCTTGCAAACCTGTGCCTGTGTGAAGAGGATGGATTGCAGACCCCAGCAGAAGGTTGCTGTGTCCTCCATCAGCTGCTCCCAGCCCAGCCCCCCCCATCCCACACCTCCTCTCTCCCCTTCGCTCGCAGGTTCCACAGCTTGCAGGAGCAGCTTCAGGCTTTCAAGAGACTGAGTGCTGAATTGGTTTGCTGGTTCCCAAAGCTCTGCTAACATTTTGCAGGGGCAGCCCCTGGTCTGGAGAATGACTTTGGAGTTGGATTTTGCTTGGAGTAGGTCTTAAAGCTTTGCCTTTTCAATGCTGGTAATAAATGATCCAATTGGATACTCTCTGGAAAAGCCTGGGTGTAAAATTGCAGGGGGAGGTAGGTGACCTACAAGGGAAGAACAGAGTAATGCTAATAATAGCAACAGCAATAAGGAATCTTAATAGAAATAGGTGTAGGGAGAGTAGGAAGAATAAATAATGAGTGATTGTGATAAGTTTGAAGTAATTAAAGTCTGTTGGGTAATAAGCAATTATCATCAAAGGTGATAAGCAGGAAGGAATTGTAATAATAGCTGAGGAGTAATAGTAAATAAGGAATAGAATAATCTGGGGTAGAATGGAATCATCTAGGATCAAGGGACTGTAAATAATCAGCATAGATAATAAGAACAGACCCCAGCAATAGGAACAGAGTGACCTTGATCACACCAAAGGTGACAGCAACTGATCAGAGTAAAATAGTGGCAATGGTGGTCATGGATAATGGAAAAGTTTTGTGCTTGGAGAAGTTGCAATTCAAATAAGTTTGGAGCCATTTTAACCAGAAGAAGTTGTTGGTCAGTCCATAGGTCAATAGTTCTCTCCTGGGTTGAATGATTTAGAACCTTTTCTGTCTGCATTTCAAAAGAGCTCTCTGGAATGTAAAATCTTTTGTGCCTTTTATCTTTGAGGTTCCTTCCCTGGTTTGATTTTAATAGAGTCTTTTGGTCTGACATCGATCCCTGGTGTTAGCATAAGCCAAGAGTTTAGAGCAAGGCTATTGCAGAATGATTTTGGTCTTTCTATTCATGATAGTGCTTTAGAATAAGGATTCTATTGAGATTGAGAGGGGAAATCTAGATGCTTTTAGCTGTGGCTGGGGTTTGCTGGTTAAGGGATTGAGAAGAAAGAGAATTTCAACAGCTGCTATGGAGCAACAGAGACCACTGGGGGGTGAGGGCTGCTAGGGACTTCTGTTAGCTACTTCTTGTGTTAAGGGCTTCTGGGCCTTGTGCTAAGGCCAGTCTGAGACTCTGTCATGCTGTGGATTTCTGCCAAGGCTGCAATAAAGGACTCCTGAGAGCACTGCTGAGATTCTCTCCTCTCTGCATTTCTGAATCTCATTATCCAAGGTCAGGGTTCATCCATTCCTCACCCAATGGCAGCCTGTTCTCAGGGGCTGCTGGGGCTCCACCAGCATCCCAAAATGGGGTTGTGACAGCAGCAAGGTCAGTGGTGGCTTAATGGAAATCCTTTTGGAATCCTCAGGTCTGCTGAAGTGCAGCAGGGCCTGTGGTGGGTAAGTGGAAATGCTGACAGAGTCCCCAGACCAGCTGGAAGTTCTCCGGGCTGTGGTATGGCCACAGGGCACAAGGGACACTCCCAGGGAACCCCCTCAGGGTTGCCCAAGTTCCCTCCCACAGCATGGTGCCACTCACACACAGGTGCCCCATGTGCCATGTGTGTGGCAGCAGAGGGCCAGCAGGATGAGGAGGGGCAGCAAAGTCCTTGCTGCCAGCAGCACACAGAGGCTGCAGGAACTGAGGGCTGGGCACCAGCGGTGCAGCAGCTGCTGCAGTGCCTACAGGGCTCATGGTGCCACAATGCCCTTGGCCCTGGCACTGATGTCACAGAGTTGCTGCTCTGGGTGCTGGGCAGGTGGACTCTGGGAGAGGGCTGCCAACATAGACTCATGGAATGGTTTGGGTTGGAAGTGACCTTTCAGGGTCATCCAGTCCAACCCTCTGCAGTCAGCAGAGACATCTGCACCTAGAGCAGGTTGCTCAGAGACCCAAACCACCTGACCTGGAATGGTTGCAGGGCTGTGGCATCTCCCACCTCTCTGGGCAGCCAGGAACAGGGTCTCACCACCCTCAGTGTCAAACATTTCTTTAGATGAAGCCATCACCCCTTGTGATGGCTTAAGGCCCTGCTTAAAACCTGTCCACAGATTTCTGATTGGCCTCTTTAAGCCCTGAAAGGCCACCAGAAGGTCTCTCTGGAGCCTTCCCTTCTCCAGGCTGAACAAGGCCAACTCTCTCAGTCTGGCCTGACAGCAGAAGGCTTCCAGCCCTCCCAGCACTGCTGTGGCCTTCTCAGGCCCCTGCTCCAACAGATCCATGTCTCTCCTTTGCCACATCAAAACAGCTGAGCACGGGTAGCCTCATCACACATGAGTCAAGACCTCCAAGGCCCCAGACAACTGGACTCCTGAAGTGGAGGAAAGAGACAGGAAACTGTGGTTAACTTCCCACAGAAGTGGCTCAGAGCAGTGAGCAGTAGGTCAGGGCTGGGAGGATTGCCAGGTGTTTACCCACCGATACTCTGCTAGATTGGTCTGACACAGCTTCCCTCCTTTGGCTCCTCCAGTGCCTGGGGGGCTGATGCTAGCCATCAGACTGTCACTGCCTGCTTGATACAGAAGCATTTTTGTGCTTCCATTGACCACATTTGGTGCAGGGAGCAGTAGGATAGCTCAGGCACAGGCTGGATTAAAGGAAGGACTGACATCCATTGCCTATCCAGTCAAGGGCAGGACTGGGTTGGTCACTGTGTTTGCCACCAAGAAGAACTTCTTGCTCTGCTGTTGGCTGCAATCCAATAGGTGTTGAGTGGTGGAAATATTTACTACACCAGACCTTGCCATGAGATGGTTCAGGCTGGCTGCCAGTTGTTATGACCCGTAAGGGCTTTTGTCACAGCCATTAAAGCCATCCCTTGTACACAGTGTTATCAACAGGTCAGAACTGGGAGGAACAGACAATGTAGCTTTGTCTATCACACCCACATTGACTCAGGCTGCTGTCAGAACCTTAAGGAGTATACTGAACCAGGGCAGACCTATTGGATGGCCCAAACTCTGGGCCAAGGAGGCATCAATAGAAGCCAGGCCTGCCCAAAAGGGGAACCCTGGATCTGCTTCAGTAAGCTAGGCCAGTGGGGCCTTAGTGACAATGGAGGGCTTCAGGGTCAGGCCAAAGAACAACTGGCACAGAATATGATCAAAGCCTTAAAGGCATTCGTGTCTAAACCATGACCTGGAAGTGAGGTGAGCACACTGCAGAGAGAACTCAAGGAAAAGTTACCAAAGGACCTGGGACTCCCTTTTGTAGGCAAGAATTGATTTGTAGATCTAGCTGAGAAAGTGGCAGAGAACTTCAATGTAAATTCTCCTGGGTGGCCAGCACCAGAACAAGAGGACACAGTCTCAAGCTCTGCCAGGGGAGGTTTAGGCTGGAGGTTAGGAAGAAGTTCTTTGTAGAAAGAGTGGCTGGGCATTGAAATGGGCTGCCCAGGGAGGTGGTGGAGTCAAAGGTCTCTTCCAACCTGGTCTATTCTATTCTATTCTACTCTACTCTACTCTACTCTACTCTACTCTACTCTATTCTAATTGCTGTGTCTGTGCAGGTCTCCTGATGAGTGGAGAATGGCCATGGGAAGGAACCAGCTTAGATCATTACAAAAGAATCAAATGGAATCACTCAATGATTCCAGGTAAAAATGGAAGACCTCAGGAATGGGCACTGCCATCAAACACTATGGGAGCAGAATGCCCAGAGCAAAAGGGGAGCTCTTTTGATAAATGGGTTGGAGAAACCCCCTGCAGACAGACATTAAGATACAATGGTACCCACTCTGCTTGGTAGCCTGAAGACCCTTTATGGGACTGGTCTAGGGAGAAGGCTAAAAATTATATGAACACCACTGACAATGACATATTCAATGGTTCAGGGACAAATCTATCTCAGGGAATATCAAGTACCTCAAAATTCTGGCAAAATATAGATATTGCATCTAACAATTGGTGGAAAGCCCCAGATGGATTATTTTGGCTTTGTGGACAAACAGCTTATCCAGAACTACCAGCACACTGTGGGGGGAGTTGCACATGAGGGATCATCCAGCTGGGATTTTTCTTGCTACCTCCTCAGTAAAGCAATGAATTGGGGATCCCCATTTTTGAAGAGTTGGAGGGAGAGAAAAGATCTTTCAAAGCTGGAGGTGCTCAGGTGTGGGGTGATGATGAGTGGCTGCCCCAAAGAAGAAGAGAGACCTATGGACCTGCCACTTGGGCTCCAGACGGTAGTTGGGGACATGGAACTCCAATCTGTGCTGAACAGAATTTGATTACAGGCTGTGGTGGAACTCAACAGCAATGAGACTGCCTTGGGGGCCGAGGGGAGGGGAGGGGAGGGGAGGGGAGGGGAGGGGAGGGGAGGAGAGGGGAGGAGAGGAGAGGAGAGGAGAGGAGAGGAGAGGAGAGGAGAGGAGAGGAGAGGAGAGGAGAGGAGAGGAGAGGAGAGGAGAGGAGAGGAGAGGAGAGGAGAGGAGAGGAGAGGAGAGGAGAGGAGAGGAGAGGAGAGGAGAGGAGAGGAGAGGAGAGGAGAGGAGAGGAGAGGAGAGGAGAGGAGAGGAGAGGAGAGGAGAGGAGAGGAGAGGAGAGGAGAGGAGAGGAGAGGAGAGGAAGAGAATGGAATGGAATGGAATAGACCAGGTTGGAAGAGACCTTCAAGATCATCGTGTCCAACCTATCATCCAACACCACCTAATCAATTAAACCATGCAACCAAGTACCCTGTCAAGTCTCTCCTAAACACCTCCAATGATGGTAACTCCACCACCTCCCCGGGCAGGCCATTCCAATGGGCTATCACTCTCTCTCTGTAGAATTTCTTCCTAACATCCAGCCTAAACCTCCCCTGGTGCAGCTTGAGACTGTGTCCCCTTGTTCTGGTGCTGGTTGCCTGGGAGAAGAGATCAACCTCTGCCTGTCTACAACCTCCCTTCAGGGAGTTGTAGAGAGCAATAAGGTCTCCTCTGAGCCTCCTCTTCTCCAGGCTAAGCAACCCCAGCTCCCTCAGCCTCTCTTCACAGGGCTGTGTTCCAAACCCCTCACCAACTTCATTGCCCTTCTCTGGACACATTCCAGCAAGTCAACCTCCTTCCTAAACTGAGGGGCCCAGAACTGGACACAGGACTGAAGGTGTGGCCTAACCAGTGCAGTGTACAGGGGCAGAATGACCTCCCTGCTCCTGCTGGCCACACGGTTCCTGATGCAGGCCAGGATGCCATTGGCCCTCTTGGCCACCTGGGCACACTGCAGGCTCATGTTCAGCCTACCATCGACCAGTACCCCCAGGTCCCTCTCTACCTGGCCGCTCTCCAGCCACTCTGACCCCAGCCTGTAGCACTGCATGGGGTTGTTGTGGCCAGTGTGCAGAACCTGGCACTTGGATGTATTCAGTCTCCTGCCCTTGGACTCTGCCCATCTGTCCAGCCTGTCGAGGTCCCTGTGCTGAGCCTCTCTACCCTCCAGCAGATCAACTCCTGCCCCCAGCTTGGTGTCGTCAGCAAATTTACTGATGATGGACTCAATGTCCTCGTCCAGATCATCAATAAAGATGTTAAAGAGCATGGGGCCCAGCACTGGTCCTTGGGGCACACCACTAGTGACTGGCTGCCAGCTGGATGTGGCTCCATTCACCATCACTCTCTGGGCTCAGCCTCCAGCCAGTTCCTAACCCAGCTCAGAGTGCTGTTGTCCAAGCCATGGGCTGATAGCTTGGCCAGGAGTTTGCTGTGGGGGACAGTGTCAAAGGCCTTGCTGGTGTCCAGGTAGACTATATCCACAGGTACTATTAGCCAAACACCAAACTCAGGTGTGAGAGGCAATGCACCAAAATGGACTCTCCAGACTGTCTGTTAGCTGAGGAAGGAGGTGGATGTGGAAAGTTTAATACATCTGATTGGTGCCTAAAGGTTGAGGACAATGGGGAGGCAGCAATAAATATAGCCACCAACAGCAGGGAAATAGCTCCTGGACCAGTCCAAACCTGGCAAGGACTGGAATGGGACACATTGTCTTGGTTGCCTGGTGGGGGTCAAATGAGAGTCATTCTTCTCTCTTTGTGCAACAGCAGCTCTAATCTTTCTGCCATGTCTGACACCCTGGTTTGTATGGCTTATCCATCCTGCAGCCAGGCAGGTGCAGGTTGTAGCCATCTCAAGTGAGCCAGAAAAGGCTACAAAAAAGAGCAGTATGATGTATCTGCAAATAAGACCAACATTAGAAATGAGCCAAGAGGAAAGGATTAAGTTAATGGGGAATGAATTTTGTGAAGACAACTATTACATAAAGAAGAGGAGGGATTGGTGGGATCAAAAGGAGGGAGTGTCTTTACAAAGGAAGAATTGGCTAAGAGGGAGTTAGAAGAGAAAGGGAGGAACCAGGCAGTTCACCTTCTCTATGTGTATGCAAATCACAAAGCGGCCTCTGCTAAGTCCCTTCCCTTGAACCTTGCTGTAAATCAGTAGGGGTCTGTCCAAAGACAGCAGACACTGAACACAGCCTGAACTGCTGAACTTTTAGGCCAGAGCACAACAGCAGTAGTCAAAAGAGAGAAACCAGACTGTGAGTGACATCAGATCTGCTCTGCAGGAGAAGACAAAGAGTTTATTGCTGCTGAAACCAGCCAGGGATCAGTTGGCTCAGGGCAACCTTGAGCTCCTGGTTCCTCAGGCTGTAGATGAGAGGGTTCACTGCTGGAGGCACCACTGAATACAGAACTGCAAGCACCAGATCCAGGAATGGGGAGGAGATAGAAGAGGGCTTCACGTAGGCAGGGATTACAGTGCTGACAAAGAGGGAGACCACAGCCAGGTGAGGCAGGCAGGTGGCAAAGACTTTGTGGCGTCCCTGCTGAGAGGGGATCCTCAGCACTGCCCTGAAGATCTGCACATAGGACACCACAATCAACACAAAACAGACAAAGACTAAACAGACACTGGCCACAAGAAGCCAAAGTTCCCTGAGGTAGGATGTGGAGCAGGAGAGCTTGAGGATCTGGGGGACTTCACAGAAGAATTGGTCCACAGCATTGCCCTGGCAGAGGGGCAGGGAAAATGTATTGGCTGTGTGCAGCAGAGCATAGAGAAAGCCACAGGTCCAGGCAGCTGCTGCCAGGTGGAGACAAACTCTGCTGCCCAGGAGGGTCTCATAGTGCAGGGGTCTGCAGATGGCAACGTAGCGATCGTAGGACATGGTGGTGAGGAGAAAATACTCTGTAGCAATTAGGAATATATAAAAGAAGACCTGGAGAACACATCCTGTGTAGGAGATGGCCCTGGTGTCCCTCAGGGAATTGTCCATGGATTTGGGGACTGTGGTGGAGATGGCACCCAGGTCAAGGAGGGCAAGGTTGAGGAGGAAGAAGTACATGGGGGTGTGGAGGTGGTGGTCCCAGGCTATGGTGCTGATGATGAGGCCATTGCCCAGCAGGGCAGCCAGGTAGATGGCCAGGAAGAGGCTGAAGTGCAGGAGCTGCAGCTGCCTTGTGCCTGGGAGTGGCAGGAGGAGGAAGTGGGTGATGAAGCTGCTGTTGGACATTTGTGCCCTTTGTGCACAGTGCAGAAGCCAAAAGGCAAAGGCAGTCACAAGTCAATGGAGCACAACCAAAGCCATTTCTCAGCCCCGGATACAGAGACTGAAGTTTTCTTTTTGAGGAGACCTCCCTCCAGCTCTGTTGCTGGACTCTTGTGCTGACTGAGCATGCAGGGAAGAGCAGAGACTCTTCCTGCTTCCTGCTGCTGAGTCAGTCCTTCTCTGCAGCAGGGGAGTGCTGGAGGCAGCAGCAAGGTCTGGTGTCCACTTTCAGAGGAAAGAGTTCCAAACCAGAAAGTCTTCTCAGCATCTCCCAGTGCTAAGGAGAGAGGGTAGAAAAAGGCAGTTCCTGAATATTTTAGGCTTTTGTACTCCAGCTGCCCACATCTCACCCTCAGAGTGGTCATGGCTGTCACAAGTTCTCATGCACAGCATTTCTGCTGCCCTCAGGGGGAACAGAGAGAGCAGAAGCCTGCAAGGCAAGAGGCTGCCTGTGGCTCAGAGCAGAGTGAGGGGAGCTGCTTGGCCCTGCTGCTACTTCCCCACTTCTCTGGGCTTGTGCCCTGCTGAGCTGGAGGTGATCACACTCCCATGTGCCCCTGAAAAGCCACCAGACCCTGCTGAGAGCAGAGGGATCCCTCACAGACCACTCAGTGTCTCAGCCTCTCTCAAGGTCTCAGCACCACACTTGCAGCCCAGCACACTCAGGGCTCATTGCAACACCCAATGGCATTTCCTCTCCTGTGGCAGCTCTGCCTCTACTGGAGCTCTGGCTGCAGAGGAGGTGCTTTACACCTTGGAGCCCATGACCCTGAGGCTTTTCTCTGGGGAAGAGGAGTCCAAGGGCCTTGCTCAGAGGCAGGTTCTGCCCTGGAGGGGATCAGATGGAGATGTCTGAATGCTCCCTCCCACAACATTGCTGGGTTCAGTTTCTTCTCCTTCCCTGATCAGATCCCTGCTGCCTGGAGGTTCTCACCCTGGCAGGAGTGTGCTGTGTGATGGATTTGCCCTGTTCACAGAGCCTAGTCCAGCTCCTCTGCACTCACCTACAGAAACCTGCCTGTTTGCAGGGCACTGGCTGGGAGCATCCTGATGAGTCCAGACAGGGTGCTGCTGGTGCTGTCCACAGGCAGAGGAGTGGCTGAAGGCTCTTTAGGAGGCTCCCAGCAGACCTCCTGACCACTCCAAGATACACCTCCCCAGTTTCAAGGACTTGTTCCAACTTGAATGGTCCTTTGCTACCTCTCACTCCCCACTTTCCCTTGTCCTCAGAATAGGAAACTGCAAACACAGACTCAGGAACTCTTTTCTCTTTAGAGCAGACCCTGCTTGGACCTTGTCCTTGAAGCATCCCTTTGGAAGTTCCCTGGTGCTGAGCTGCAGCTGTGAGCAGCCCTGACCCACACAGCAGCCTCTCCAGAGCAGAAGGACCCTGCCCCACCCTGCCCTGCTCTGCACTGCCAGGGGTGGCTCCATCCACCCACAGTTTCTCCCCACAGCCAGCATCAGCTGTGGCTGTGCCAGCTTCAGAAGATTCCTCTTGGAACTGCACCTGAACCGCCCCGCACCCACAGCCTCACAGTGTCAGTGACTGCAGTGACTTCTCCTCCAGTGAGCTCTCAGCATCCTCCCAGTCCTGGCCACCTCGAAGCTCTCTCTGCCCCCTCATCTCTCTGAGATCCTCGGGCAGTATCCTCAGCCCTGCTGTGCTG
The DNA here is from genome assembly GCF_014839835.1 of Dryobates pubescens. NCBI lineage: Eukaryota > Metazoa > Chordata > Aves > Piciformes > Picidae > Dryobates > Dryobates pubescens. The sequence continues at coordinate 206,954 of NW_026530778.1, forward strand.
TGCAGAGGAGCTGCTCCTGGCCAGAGATGTCTCTGCAGCTCTGCCTGCTTGCCAGTAGCAACCTTCCAGCCCAGGATCCTGGCCTGGCTCAGCACAACAGAACAGCCCAAGGCATTTAAAGGAGCCCTCTGGTGGCTTTGGTGCCAAGTCCATGAACCGCAGGGACTGAGAGGAAGCTGATGAAACCTCTCCAGAAGTCAAAGTCAGATTCAAACTCTGAAGTTTCTTCTACTCTTAATGGGTCCCAGTGAACCATACTGGGAAAGGGTCCCCAAGGTCTGGTTAGAGCAGAAGGAGACAGTGGATGCAAGGGAAGCATCACTGGAGGCACTGAAGCATCTCCAGGCTGTGGGGAGAGCAGAGAACTGAGGCAGTGCTGACAGGTCAGGACAAGCAGCTAAAGGTGGCTCTGCTGCTGAAGAAACCTGGAGGGGTTTCATTGATCCAAAGGGCCAAGCCCTGACCCCCATCCCCTGGCAAGGCAGATCCTGTCCCTCACCTGTGGCTCTGCTGGGGGCAGTGGGGAGTGAGGATGAGCAGTGAGCAGGGTAGGACCTTGTCAGGTTTTGCTATGATTTGCTGGTGAAAAGTAATGAAATGTACCTTTAAAAGTACTTTTTATCAGATGCTTTCTGCAATAAAACCCTTTCCAATTAGCTGCAGAAACCTTGGCAACAATTAGATGTTCAGCAGTATTTAATGAGCCCCATGGGGTATTTTGGGGCTGATTACATCATCCTTGGGTACTGCCAGGAGACTCTGCCAAGGTACTGCCAAGAAGCCTTTCAAGAAGTCCAAGGCAGAAGCAAACTCCAAAGTACCTTGAAGCACTGATTGGCCTCACTGAGGCTTGTTACTGACAAAGGCTCCCCAGGGACTCGTTCGAGCAGCTTGTTAGAGGCCAGGATTGCAGGGAGACAAAGGCAAAGTAGAGGGGATAAAAACTTGCCTTTGGTCTAGGAAGCAGAAAGGCCAAGCCCTGACCACTGCCCTTGGACTAGAAGAACCCCCAGAAGAAGCGTGAAAGAAATCTTTCTCCTCCCAGGCCTTGGTGGTAGAGGCAACTGCCAGAGCCAAGGGGACAAAGACCTTGTTCCTATTGGGCCTCAGCCTTGCCAGAGCCCTTGGCCATCCCTACTGCAGCTTGTCCTACACTGTCCCACGCCTGCAGCTCTTTCCCTTCAGGCTGCTGACACCAATCTTGCTTCCCCCGCCAGATTTCCCCCTGCCATTTCCATCCCTTCCCTGAGCTGTCTCAGCTCTCCCTGCCACTTCCTGACACCTCTGGATGGCCTCATGCATAGCAGCTCTGCCCTATGAGGGATATTTCTTTGGCCTCATCTCCACTCTGAATCTTCCAAGCTGCTCTTTGTGGAGGTTTTGGTCTCTTCCCACTCCCCATAAGAGCTCCATCCTCTCTGAAACCACTCTTCAGCCATGTGCACACTGTTATGGCAGTGCCCTGAGCCTCTGTGGTGGTGAAAGGAAGTTCAGTTCTCTCCCGCACACAAAGAAACCATGGCTAACTCAGTCAGATAAGCAAAATAGATAAGCTGTATTTACAAGCAGGATGAATTGCAGATGAATATATACACAATATACAGTATTTACTATATATATAGAAATACACAGCAAAGAATGTAACACAGAAAAAAAACTTTCCCTCCTCCAGCCAGGAGGGTCTCCCTCTCCCCCTACCTCCCTTTTGTCCAAAAAAAGGGTTAGAAAGAGAGAAAGGTCATTATTAAGGAGGAAATTCTGTTAGCTCAAAGCGTATGCAAGAATTAGTTTCTTATCTGGTTAGTTGAAGATCAGCACCTGCCAGCACAGACCGAACACAGCTGTTGCTCAGAGAGACTGAAACAGACAGACTGAACTGAATGAGATTCAAACTGAACTAAAACTAAAAATTTAAAGTTGCATTCTACCAATCTACCAATGAAATTCTTTTAGGTTGATCTTTTTTTTTCATTCTTCCACCAAAACATTCAGCCAGAGTGTTCCAGGAACTGTCCCTTTCTTGAAGGCACAGCCTCAAATGGTCACAGTCCACCCCTTCTAAACAATCTCATTGGCTGTTCGTACTGTCCATCCAATCCAAAACAATATTTACAGTTCGGAAGGAAAGTTCGTAGTCCGTTCTGGCTATCCTCAGCTGTAGATGATTCAGAAGTCCAAGAAAATCAGGAAACAAGAAAAGAGAAAACAGTTTGTCTCTTCACAGATGAAGCAAAGAGAAGGGATCAGGGACTCTCAGTTGACTCAGGGCTCTCAGAGTTCTCAGGGTTCGTGCACTGTAGATTCCTCAGGGATTCTTCCTTTGGACGTGATGTAGCTGTACAACAGTCTGAAATTAAACTCTCTCAGCTAAAGTTAAATTTCTTTGTGGAATACACTGAATTTCACCATTCTCTTGATTTACCCAATAAGTGTGACCAGGACCTTCTGCTGAAACCACCTCTCGGACAGGTTTAGCCTCTCCTGAGGGCGAAAATACCCAAACAGTTTTACCTAACAGGTTCTTTTCTCTAATAACAGGAACTCTATCACCTTCTACTTTCTGTAGCAGATCTGAATGTGCTGGTCCAGCTCGGTTCACTGAACCTCTATTATTCACCAGCCAGGTTGCTTGAGCTAAATGTTTCTCCCAGTTTTTCACAGATCCACCTCCCATGGCTTTGAGAGTGATCTTCAGCAAACCGTTGTAGCGTTCAAACTTCCCTGCAGCTGGTACATAGTAAGTGTGATTGTTTGAGGCTGTGCCTTTAAGGAAGGGGCACACTGGCTAAATGCTTATAAAATATTTTGGTATCCTAAATGAATTTCATTGGCTGGTCTAGGGGGGAGGTGAGATTGGACCCAGCATGGCTGGGACTTTCTCTCAGTCTTCCTTCCTTCGCTGTCCCTTTCAGCTGGACTGCTTCTGGGCCTCTGGCCAACTAAGAGGTAAGAACTAACTCTCCTGTACCAGGCCTCTGGTTTTTTTCCCCTGTCCTGCTAACCGCCATGTCTCCTTTTCTACCTCTTTGGGGGGAGAAGGGAGGTAGGGGGGTGAAGGGGGCACAGGGGGAAGCCCCTCTGTGGGTGGTCTGGTTTCTGGTTGAGTTCATTTGCTGTATATTCCTGTATATATTGTAAAATCCCTGTATTTGTGGTGTTACATGTAATCTGCTTCCTATACATGCTTGTAAATACATAGTCTGCTTTTTTTCTAATTACTGAGTTAGCCACGGTTTCTTTTTCAGTGGGGGAGGGAAAGCAGAGCCTTTCCTTTCAACCCACCACATTCCTTTTTTTTTGGCTCACCGATGTGGGGCCTGGTAATTAAGTTGATTTATTGCTCGTCTCAGCCGGAGAAACGAAATGAAGGTGCTGTGGGTTTTAGAATGTTTTGTTGCCCATTCAGAATCTGATTCGTCAGTTGGAGAGTCAGAAAGTCATCAGCAAAACTCATTCACCTTTCAACAGTCCGGTGTGGCCTGTGCGAAAGCCGAATGGAGACTGGCGTCTGACAGTGGACTACCGAGCCCTGAATGAAGTAACTCCGCCTATGAGTGCAGCAGTACCAGACATGATGGAACTCCAGTATGAGCTGGAATCCAAAGAGGCCAAATGGTATGCTACCATTAGACATTGCTAATGCCTTCTCTATTCCCATAGCAGAGGAATGCAGGCCTCAGTTTGCTTTCACCTGGAGAGGAATCCAGTACACTTTCAACAGACTGCCAATGGATCCACAGCTCAAGCATCTGTCATGCAGTGATCCATGATGCTCTGGAGGAAGGTGGTGCTCCAGAACACATCCAGTTCATCAATGAGTCTTCGAGAAAGGTAACAAAATCATGGATATTCTTCTGAATGCTGGTTTTGCCATCAAGAGAGACAAGGTGAAATGTGCTGGGTTGAGGCAGCCCCCTCTCTCCCCACCATGGGCAGGAATAAAACACTCAGACAAACGGATTGCAAAAGTGATGAAAGTTTAAATAGAAAGCAGTGAAATGTTACAGAAAACCCAAAGCGCAGTGACAAAGAAAGATCCCAAAGCAAACCCAGAGGCATCCCATTCCCACCTGAGGGTACACCCGAGACCCCCAGGGCTCCTTCTTCCCCCTCCCTTTACTAGGCTAGTCTCAGCTGGCCAGGCCTGAGACTGCCCATCCCCCTGTGGCCTTGGGCCTAGGCAGGCCCAAAGCCAGCAGACATCTCCCCCAGTTACCGGCTGGAGGAGGAGGAAGAAAAGAGAGCGTGCTAGACTCCGCACTGGATCTTATAGTGGTGCAAAGAATTATGGTAGGAAATACACAATTTCCTGTGTCCATCCCTCTGGGCTGGACTTCTGGACACAGGAAGTGAACACACCAGGGGGGCACCCAGCTCAAACTGCAACATGCCACCCCTGTATTTCATACCATAATCTCTGCACCTAAACACATCATCAAATCAGAAATCTTCTGATGACTTGTCCAGCGAAGTCCACATCTTCATCTGGGCATCCACTCAAACAGTCTTTCCTTCAAGCTCAAGTGTCAGTCCATTCCAGTCCTTCTCCTCTCATCTAACGGACCCTCCCGCGATGCAGAGTTCACTCTTCTGTAGTGCAAGCTCTTCATGGATCCGTTGGACATCCTGGTCACCTGGAAAGAACCTCACAACTTCTCAACCAAACCTTTATTCCCATCTCTATCCACTCAGCGGCATATTTCCACTCCTGGGGCAAGCCAGTCAGAACAATCAGGCTCTGCTGCTTCTCCACCCCTCCAGGAAAATAGCACGCTGAGTCTCTCTCAACACTGCATGGACCTATCCCAAGCCCAATGCTGACCGCTTTCAGCCGCGGCCCGAGGCTCCATAGATGCATGCCACCGGTACACCGCCCCTCCACTGGGCGTTCGCGTACCGCAAATGTGGCAGCTCCAAGTACACAGCCCCACCCCGGGAGAGGAGGGGCTGCTCCACAACCTGCTGAGAAGAAGGGAGGTGGAGCCAGGTGCTAGGCGCCATTTTCGGAACTCGTCCAAAAACGTCGGGGAAGAGAACAGGGCTGGCCCCGCCGCCACTCCGAGCGCACGGCTCGGCCCTCAGCCGCCGCAACCCGAGCATACAGCAGGGCTCCAGCCACCTCTACCGCCGCAGTACAGAATCAAAATCGCCTCCACCCCTCGGGCATTCAAACAGCTCCTCCAGCGAAAACCATAAACGCGTCCCCAGGGCCCTTGAGAACAGCTTTCGAACTGAGTTCCCGTTCGCCCTTCTTGGGTATCGGGAGCCGGGCTCGCCCGCTCCGCCGCGGCTGGCCCTACCCCGCAGCGAGAACGGACCTGACTTTGATCTGCTCACCGCTGCCCCTTCCCCCACTTCACCCCCCGCCGCTTCTGCCGCTCCGCAGAGAGTAAAGGTGGAGGAGGGGCAGGTCCCGCATTCTTAAGCGAAGCCCCAGTTCCGATGGTTAAGAGCCACCCCTGCTTGAAATAGCAGGAGGGGCTCCGTGCCACCGGCCACGCACCAGGTGTCCCCCTGCAATCCACAAGAACTCACACAATCGCCCCAACAACAACACTTTGAGCCCCAACTGCCAGAAAACCAGAACGACGCCCAGAACTAAATTTAAACTCTCTTATCTTTTGCAATCCGATCTGCAGAATGCACAATAACAAACTCCTCTCCTGCCTGGCTCGCCAAGAATGTGGTGGGTTTAGAGGCAGACGCCCTCCCCACAACAACCATCCTCTGCTACCAAGAATGTGCTGGGTTGAGGCAGCCCCCTCTCCCCACCACGGGCAGGAATAAACACTCAGACAAACGGATTGCAAAAGTGATGAAAGGTTAAATAGAAAGCAGTGAATGTTACAGAAAACCCAGAGTGCAGTGACAAAGAAAGATCCCAAAGCAAACCCAGAGGCATCCCATCCCCACCTGAGGGTACACCCGAGACCCTCAGGGCTCCTTCTTCCCCCTCCCTCTGATGGGCTAGTCTCAGCTGGCCAGGCCTGAGACTGCCCATCCCCCCGTGGCCTTGGGCCTAGCCAGGCCCAAGGCCATGAGACATCTCCCCCAGTTACCGGCTGGCGGAGGAGGAAGAAAAGAGAGCGTGCTAGACTCCGCACTGGATCTTATAGTGGTGCAAAGAATCATGGTAGGAAATACACACAATTTCCTGTGTCCATCCCTCTGGGCTGGACTTCTGGACACAGGAAGTGAACACACCAGGGGGGGCACCCAGCTCAAACTGCAACAATATGGTAACTCACCAGTTTGGCATCACTTTAAATAGTTATAGAGAAAGTCAAAATTAACTATAGCACAAAAGATATTTTCATTTATCTTATAAAAACCAAAAAAGGGGAATTCAGGTATTATGTCACAAAAAGGAATGGTTAAAGCATGTGATGTTCTCCAATTTTCCTTTTATATGTGGTTTCAAATGTGATTTAACAAAATTTATGGAGGATATAAGAGTTCTGGAAGTCTTAGGAGAAATTTGAAAGAACAAACAACATTAGGTCAGAGTTAGAATTAATAGGACTCAGTGCCTTTCCTTAGCAAACCAAAGCATCAACAGAGCAGTATTACCAGGATGAGTAAAAATGCCTTATTGTGTTATGGTCAGTTTTACATTGGGCAAAGCAATGAATATTCAGGATGTCATCCCTGACCCAGCCAAGGAGCCTTTTCACTCTTGCTGTTTGTCTGCAAGTATTTTCCTTATCTGTGGAGATGGAGCCTGGCCAGCTCTACCCTTATGGATCAAGGAGAATCTTGCTGACATTAAACACCACCACCACAAAGTACAGAAGCCAGGCTGGGCCTGCACTGAGTGACATCAGAACTGCTCTGCAGAAGAGTTTATTGCTTCTGAAAGCATCCAGGGATCAGTTGGCTCAGGGCAGCCTTGAGCTCCTGGTTCCTCAGGCTGTAGATGAGAGGGTTCACTGCTGGAGGCACCACTGAGTACACAACTGACACCAACAGGTTCCAGGATGGGCAGGAGGTGGAGGGAGGCTTCAATCACTTCTATGATTTTTGACCATCTTAAAGGAAAAAAAAACAAAGATGTAGCATAGCCTTGAAGCAGATTGTAAAAGGCAGCACTAAAGATTGGGGTTGCTGTCTTTGTAGCTCTTTGTATCTTGATTCCTGTGTACAATGTGTTCAGGCTTGATCAAGTCTTCTTTGTTAATAAGAAAAGGGAAATGTGAGAATTGAAACTGGTAAGATCTGAGTTCTCCTTTGAGAGATCGGGCAGGCAACAAAGAAATAAATTCAAAGCTGTAGGATGAAACTTTCTGTCTGAAAGAAGCAACTGTTCTGTTTGTGTTCTGACCTTCTAAGATAAGTGGAAAGAAATGTCTGCTTGTTATTGAAATGCAGCTGGAAATTTTGTTATCTTTAACCATATATTATGCCAGTGGTGTTGGAATGAACTAATTCATACAACCTGAGCATTGTGTCTTGTATGGCTTACATCAGTCTGTTAGACATGCTGCATTACACAACTTCTGCTTTTGGTATATAGTTAAACTTTGCTTGCCTCTATGTATGCAAAGAATGTTAGAAAGGTCAATCAAAAGTGTTTTTCTAGTAGAAAACAGAAAGGGGGAGATGTGGGAAGAGGTTGGTTTTGGATAGCTTTGGAAGGCTATAGGGAAGATTTGCCTTTGCTGGATAAGAGAAAGCTGTGTTTTGTCTTTGACACTGAGGGGAATGTAAATACCTTGTAACTGAAGGAGAGAAGCTGGGCAGAATTTGGTTGGATGTGTTAAAATATTGTTTTGTTATTTTGATCTATTGTATGCCTTAATGACAGGCATGCCAGTAGAGAATGACCAGTTGAGATGTGATATGTGCCTGGTGATAGATTAGAGAACTTTGCTGTGTAACGTAATAAGTGTCTTTGCCTGCTTACATCCTGTCCTGGAAGCTTTGCTCAGAAGGCTTAAACAACTATATTGCAACATATGGATGCTGCATTCTCCAGACTAGAAGAGTAGGGAGGAACTGGAGAGACTAGTGAGGAGATCTGTCAGCATGGGGGTTGACATCTCTGTGGAGATGCTGAGGGACTTGGGCTGACTCAGCCTGGTCAGCAGAGGCTCAGGGCATTGCAACAGCAGTGTGCATATGGCTGAAGGGTGGTTTCAGAGAGGATGGAGCTCTTCTGGGGAGTGGAAAGAGACTAAAATCTATACACTGTGCAGCTTGGAAGGTTCAGAGTGGAGAGGAGGGCAAAGAAATGTCCCTCAAAGGGCAGAGCTCCTATGCATGAGGCCATCCAGAGGTGTCAGGAAATGGCAGGGAGAGCTGAGACAGCTCAGGGAAGGGATGGAAATGGCAGGGGGAGAGCTGGCTGGGTAAGCAAGATTGGTGTCAGCAGCCTGAAGGGAAAGAGCTGCAGGCATGGGACAGTGTAGGAGAGGCTGCAGTAGAGATGGCCAAGGGCTCTGGCAAGGCTGAGAGGCCCAACAGGACCAAAGGCTTTGTGCCCTTGCCTCTGGCAGTTGCCTCTGCCACCAAGGCCTGTGAGGACAAACTTGGCTTTGAGGCTTTGAGGTTCTTCTAGTCCAAGGGCAGTGCTCAGGGCTTGGCCTTTCTGCTTCACAGACCAAAGGCATGTTTTTCTGCCCTGCACTTTGTGGTGGTTTGAAAGGAAAGGCTCTGCTTTCCCTCCCCCACTGAGAAAGAAACCACGGCTAAACCCAGTCGGAGAAATGAGAGTATATTTTACAAGGAAACAGATTCTATGTAACACAACAAACACAGGTATTTTAGCCAGTGTGCCCCTTTCTTAAAGGCACAGCGTCAAACGGCCACACACTTTGCCTTTGTCTCCCTGCAATCCTGGCCTCTAACAAGCTGCTCTAACAAGTCCCTGGGGAGCCTTTGTCAGTAACAAGCCTCAGTGAGGCCAATCAGTGCTTCAAGGTACTTTGGAGTTTGCTTCTGCCTTGGACTTCTTGAGAGGCTTCTTGGCAGTACCTTGGCAGAGTCTCCTGGCAGTACCTAAGGATAATGTAATCAGCCCCAAATACTCCATGGGGCTCATTAAATACTGCTGAAACTCTCATTATTGCCAAGGTTTCTGCAGCTAATTGGAGAGGGTTTTATTGCACAAAGCATCTGATAGAAGATATTTTTAAAGGTACAGTTCATTCCTTTTCAGCAGGAGTTGTCTCTTTGCAAGCAAACCACAGCAAAACCTGTCAAGGTCCTACCCTGCTCACGGCTCATCTTCACTCCCCACTGCCCCCAGCAGAGCCACAGGTGAAGGACAGGATCTGCCTTGCCAGGGGCTGGGGGTCAGGGCTTGGCCCTTTGGATCAATGAAACCCCTCCAGGTTTCCTCAGCAGCAGAGCCACCTTGAGCTGCTTGTCCTGACCTGTCAGCACTGCCTCAGTTCTCTGCTCTCACCACAGCCTGGAGATGCTTCAGTACCTCCAGTGATGCTTCCCTTGCATCCATTGTCTCCTTCTGCTCTAACCAGTCCCTGGGGACCCTTTCCCAGTATGCTTCACTGGGACCCATTAAGAGTAGAAGAAACTTCAGAGTTTGAATCCGACTTTGACTTCTGGAGAGGTTTCATCAGCTTCCTCTCAGTCCCTGAGGTTCACAGGGCAACAAAAGCCAGCAGAGGAGGTATTAAAACACCTTGGGCTGGTCTTCTGCTGCCCTATTGGGCCAGGCTCCTGGGCTGGAGGGAGCTGCTGACAAGCAGGCAGTGCTGCAGGAGACAGCTCTGGCCAGGAGCAGCTCCTCTGCACAGCACAGCAGGACTGAGGACACTGCCAGAGGATCTCAGGGTGATGAGGAAGGCAGAGAGAGCTTCAAGGTGGGAAGGACTGGGACGATGCTGAGAGCTCACTGGAGGAGAAGTCACTGCAGTCACTGACACAATGAGGCTGTGGGTGCAGGACACTGCAGCTGTAGCTCCTGGAGGCATCTCCATCTCGTCAGCTGATGCTCAGCTGAAGGCTCCTGGAGTGTGCACACAGAAGGATGATCAAAGCCCTTCAGTTCCATCCTGTGAGCATCAGTGAGCAGAGCTGGGGAAGGAGAAGGCTTCACCCCCATCCCCTCTGCCTTTCTCTCTTCCCTTCACTGTCTCTGCAGCACTGCAGGCCTGCTCCCTGGTTCTCCACCTCTCCATGGGTGTGGTGGTTTTAGGCAATGCCTTTAAAATTTAGTTACAGATTTTGAGCAGAAAAGTAGCAGCAAAATAAATAGATCACTCTTGGGTGTGAAAAGGAAAAGAAAAGATTATTCTAAACAAATTGATTGGATAAATATCTGGAATCAGAGGAGCTGTACCATAACAAATCTCTCTTCTCTTCTGATCTCAGCTGTTTTGCTTCACTCAGGAGAGATCCCCTGCTTTGTCTGGCCTTGGCTAAGTCTAACCCACTGCTTTTTTTCTCTCTCCACTCCTCCTTTCTTTCTTGGAACAGGGAGGGAGAGGTTAGGGGCAGTGGAACAGCTTCCCTGGTCTCTGACCAGGGGGGTTTCATGTCATTTGCTAATTGCAAACACCTGTCTAATATTGTCACTCCTGAATGTTCTGTACCCATTCATTGCATTCCATTGTAGAGTGTAGCTCTTGCTTGTCAATACAGCTTCATTTGCTTCTAACTGAGCTGCTCTGGCAAAGCTAGTGATGGGGGAAATTTTAACCCACCTCAATGGGACTCTTGTTCCCTGGGATTGGCCTGTTGGTCTCTTTCTGTTCTGACACCAGAGGAATCTTCACAGTATCACAGTATCACAGTATAACTGAGGTTGGAAGAGACCCCAAGGATCATCGAGTCCAACCTGTCTCCACAGACCTTATGACTAGACCATGGCACCAAGTGCCACATCCAATCTCCTCTTGAACACCTCCAGGGACGGTGACTCCACCACCTCCCTGGGCAGCCCATTCATGGCAATTCTGGGTCCCTGCTGCATTTGAAGCTGTGATGAACTCTGTCATGGGTTGGTAGAGACGGGACTGACTGATTCATTACTCATGAATCTCTGGGAGGGAGGTTACAATGAGGCTGAGAGAAGTGTGCCCTGACTTGTCACTGCCTTTCCCTCCTTGGACAGGTCTCCATGGCCAGAGGCAGCAGATGGCCAACAGCAGCTCCATCACCCACTTCCTCCTCCTGCCATTCCCAGGCACAAAGCAGCTGCAGCTCCTGCACTTCTGCCTCTTCCTGGCCATCTACCTGGCTGCCCTGCTGGGCAATGGCCTCATCATCACCACCATAGCCTGGGACCACCACCTCCACGTCCCCATGTACTTTTTCCTCTTCAACCTCGCCCTCATTGACCTGGGATCCATCTCCACCATTGTTCCCAAATCCATGGACAATTCCTTGAGGGATACCAGGGACATTTCCTATGCAGGGTGTGTTGCTCAGGTCTTCTTTTTCATATTCCTAATTGATACAGAGTTTTCTCTCCTCTCCCTCATGTCCTACGATCGCTATGTTGCCATCTGCAGACCCCTGCACTATGAGACCCTCCTGGGCAGCAGAGTTTGTCTCCACATGGCAGCAGCTGCCTGGGCCTATGGCTTTCTCTATGCTCTGCTGCACACAGCCAATACATTTTCCCTGCCCCTCTGCCAGGGCAATGTTGTGGACCAGTTCTTCTGTGAAATCCCCCAGATCCTCAAGCTCTCCTGCTCCACCTCCTACCTAAGGGAACTTTGGCTTATTGTAGTTGGTGTCTCCTTAGGATTTGTCTGTTTTGTGCTCATTGTGGTGTCCTATGTGCAGATCTTCAGGGCAGTGCTGAGGATCCCCTCTCAGCAGGGACGCCACAAAGCCTTTGCCACCTGCCTCCCTCACCTGGCTGTGGTCTCCCTGTTTCTCAGCACTGGCTTCTTTGCCTACCTGAAGCCCTCCTCCATCTCCTCTCCATCCCTGGACCTGTTAGTGTCTGTTCTGTACTCGGTGGTTCCTCCAGCAGTGAACCCTCTTATCTACAGCCTGAGGAACCAGGAGCTCAAGGCTGCCCTGAGCCAGCTGATCCCTGGATGCTTTCAGAAGCAATAAACTCTTTGTCTTCCCCTGCAGCGCAGTTCTGATGTCATTCAGTGCAGACCCAGGCTGGCTGCTTGGGTTCTGGCTGCTGCTGGTGCCGTTCCCCTTGTGAGAATGTTGTTGCCACACAAATGTCTTTCTTCAGACCATTTCTGGTTCAGTGTTGTCCTGTGTGGTGTGACCCAGAGGCTTCAGACATGAGGAGCTGTGCTCCCTGGGTGTTCAACAAAATAAAGGACCCTGCAGGGAATTGTTTCTCTGAGTTGCTTCCTCCAAGGCTTCTGTGGAGCTGCAGGGCAGTGCCTGTGTGCAGAGGTGGAGGGGCAGAGTCCCAGCACAGCAACAGTGCCAGGCAGCCCCAGAGCTTGCGCTGTGCTGAGCTGCTCTTTCTTCCCTTCCACCCTCTCCTGCTGAGCCTCTGTGCTGGGGCAAGGCCTGAGTGCTCTGGCAGCTTGGGCACTGTGCTGCTGTGTGGCAGTGCTGGGACTGCAGGCAGAGAGAAGCCAGGGCTGCTTGTGGGACAGAGCTGTGCTCCAGAGCAGCTCTGCCATCAGAACAGGAGGTCTCCTCATACCTTCATAGCCCAATCCCCTCCCATTACACACTGTACCTACTCAGAGTCCATACCGGATACCCTGACCCCCTTCCAGTATAGACTCAGTCCAAACATGGTTCCTTTAACCCTTCCTTGTACAGATATGGCCTCATCCCAGTACAAACTAGATCCTACTGTCCTCTAGCTCTGCATCCTGGGTCCCATCCTAGCACAGAATGTATCCCCTGACTCCCTTCCCTGTACCATCTGCATCCATCCTAGTAAAAACTGCACACATTCATGCCCTCCCAGTGCAACCTGTACCCTGTGGTAGTCCAAACAGGATCCCTTTCATCCCTCCTGGTACACATTAGGGCTTATCTCAATAAAAAGTGGATCCCCTTATCCCCTCCCAGTATGTCCTGGCCCCTCTTCCAGTGCAAGCTGCATTCCCTGACCCATTCCAGTACAGTCTGGTCGCCACATATTACAATCTGCATGGAGCTGTGGTCACCTGGCTGGGCCCAGCACATCCCCAGCAGGGCCACACAGCCTGCTTTCACTGTAGGACAAGCTGGAGATGGGCACCATGGTGACAATGACTGAGGCCTCATGGGCACCGGTGCCCAGGCTGGCCCTGCACACAGACTCAGTGGAGTCAGCTGCCGTGATGTGGGGCACACGCAGCCGGGAGCCTGAGAGCTGGGGTTGGGGACAACCATCAGTGTCACAGGGTTGGGGACAGGGCGGGGCTTGGGGCGCTGCTCATGCTGCCTGGGCCCTACCTGGTGCTTGGCAGGCAAGGAGCTGCCACACCTGTACCAGGTGATGGTGCTGGAGCCAGGTCCTGCCACCACGCAGTCAAGGTCCAGGCTCTGGCCCTTGGTGGGGGATGGGGATGGGGATGAGGACTTGATGCAAACTGGCACTGCCATCCCTGCCAGGAGGCACCTGTGGGGGGTTGTGGCCCCACCAAAAGATCCCTGTACCATGACAGGGTCCTGCCTGACCCACCTGATCTTGTTCTCTGGCAGGATGAGTGACTGTTGGATGAGGGCAAGGCTGTGGCTATTGTCTCCCTAGACTTCCCAAAAGCCTTTGGCACTGCTCCCCACAGAATTTTCGTGGGCAAAGTGGCTGCTCCTGGCTTGGATGAGCAATGCTCTGCTGGGTACAGCCCTGGCTGGGTGAAAGGGCCCAAAGAGTGGTGCTCCGTGGAGTTCAATCCAGCTGGTGGCAGGTCACAAGTGGTGTTCCTCAGGGCTCAGTGTTGGGACCCCTTCTGTTTAACATCTTTGTTGATGACCTTGATGAAGACACAGAGTGTGTCAGCAGTGAGTCAGCAGATGACACCAAGTCAGGTGGCAGAGTTGATCTGCATGAGGGTAGGGAGGCTCTGCAGAGGGACTTGGACAGATTGGATCCATGGCCAACATTACCAGGAGGAGCTTCAACAAGGCCAAGTACCAGGTCCTGCACTTGGGGCACAACAACCCCAAGCAATGCTACAGAGGTAGTGTGGGTGCAGAGCTGTCTGGCAGAAAGGGACCTGGGGGTGCTGATGGACAAGCAGCTGAATAGGAGCCAGCAGTGTGACCAGGTGGCTAAGACAGCCAAAGGCATCCTGGCTGGGATCAGAAATACTGTGTCCAGCAGGAGCAGGGAGGTGACTGTCCCCTGGGACTCAGCTCTGGGGAGGCCACACCTTGAGTGTTGTGTCCAGTTTTGGGCACCTCCAGAGGAACATGCCAGGCTCTTGGCAGTGGTGCCCAGTGACAGGACAAGGAGCAGTGGGTGCAAGATGGAACACAGCAAGTTCCACCTCAGCATGAAGAGACTCTTCTGTGCTGTGAGGGTGCTGAAGCCCTGGAGCAGGCTGCCAGGGAGGTTGTGGAGTCTTCTCTGGAGACTTTCAAACCTGCCTGGATGTGTTCCTGTGTGACCTGCCCTGGGTGGTCCTGCTCTGGCAGTGGGAGTGGACTGGATGATCTCTGGAGGTCCCTTTCAACCCCTCATAGTCTATGATTCTGTGATTTAAGCCCTCCCAATTCAGACTGGGCTCATCAGGACACCAAAGCCTCTCCTCAGTCCTGGCCTGAGCCTCAAAGGCATCTCTGAGCCCTCCCCTGAACACTTCAGCCCCAAACCTTCTTCCTGTGCTCTGACCCCTCTTTTATATCCCCTCCTACCCTTGAGTGACTCTGCTTGGCCCCTGGCACAGGGCAGGGGCTGGGAGCTTCCAGAGCAGCTTGATGGCTTTGGAAGAGGAGCAGGAGGTGAACTGTGGCTGAGCAGCTGATGGTCACCAGGAGCAGATGGGTGGCAATGCCATGGGCAGCTCAGCTATGCCTCAGGATCTCCTCCACAGCATCAGCCACAAGGCTGGGCAGGGGCTGGGAGGTCACTGCTGGCTCAGCAGCTGATAGGGCAGCAGAAGGAAGAGGGCAGGAAAGGGACTGGGAGGTCACTTTTTGCTGCAGCAGCTGAGGGGGCAGCCCCTGACTCCTGGCTGGCCTCTGTGCTTTTGGCCTCCCAACTGCCAGAGTCCCCAGCAGGCAGCAGAAGGTGTGTGGTGGGCAAGGGACCTGTGTGACTCCCTGTGCCAAAGCACCTGGTGGCCCCTGCAGGAAGAGCCTTGGAGCTGGTTTGTCACCTCCCTGACACCTGAGGGCCTGATGGGAGAGCAGCAGGGACAGGGCTTGGCTGTGGCTGCTGAAGAAGCTGAGAGGCAGCAGCAGGGACCTGCCTTGGAAGGCTCTGGAGAGGCCACAAGCAGGCTGAAGCCTTGGGCCAGCATTGGGACATCAGGGATGGCTGAGAAGCTCCTAGGGCAGGAGGAGCCACATGGCCAGGAGGTGAGTGTGAGCTCACTGCAAATTCCAATCCCTTTGTTCATTGGCCAGCAGCAGGCCAGGGCTGAGCTGGGGACTGTGCTATCCCTTGTGCCTGCCAACTTGAGAGGCAGCATCAGGGAGGTGCCTTGGATGTTGCTTTGGAGCTCGAGGTTCTGCTCAGTGCCCAGGCACAAAGGCCTCTGGCAGGGACCATTGCCAATGGCCTGGGCTGGAGCAGAGGCTGAGCAGAGTGCAGAAGGCCAAGTGCAGCTGGGCTGTGGGAGGAGGAGTGTGGCCACCCAGACACAGAGTTTGTCTTCCCCTGCACTCAGCACTGCTGTGACCACATCTGCAATATTGGTGTCTGGCTGTGGAGTTCCTTAGTCTGGAGGAATGCAGAGGTACTGGAGAAGCTGTGTAGGAGATCTGCCAGGATGGAGTTTGGAGTCTCTATCTAGAAGCTGGAGCTGCTGAGCTTCTTTAGCCTGGTGAAGTGAAGGCTCAGGGGTGATGTGCACCTGCTTGAAAGGGGTGTCAGCTGATGGAGCTTTTCTTGGTTGTGGACACAGAAGGAAGCCTTCAGAAAGTGCAACTTAAAGGTTCAGACTGGAGGCCAGGATGAAACAATGTCACTCAAAGTGTAGAGCTGTGGTGCAAGAGGTGAC
This sequence comes from Dryobates pubescens, assembly GCF_014839835.1. Classification (NCBI taxonomy): domain Eukaryota; kingdom Metazoa; phylum Chordata; class Aves; order Piciformes; family Picidae; genus Dryobates; species Dryobates pubescens. Next base: position 223,009 of record NW_026530778.1, read on the forward strand.
CCAGAAGGAGTCTGGAGATCCTTTGTGTGTCAAGGAACAGGCAGCAAGGCCTGAGTGAAGGTGTGGAAATGTCAGGGGGAGAGCTGGCTGGGGAAGCCAGATGGATGTCAACAGCCTGAAGGGAAAGAGCTGCAGGCATGGGACAGTGTGGCACAGCCTGCAGGAGGGATGGCCAAGGGCTCTGGCAGGGCTGAAAGGCTCAACAGGGACAAGGTCTTGATCCTGTTCTTTCTGGCAGCAGCTTCTGCCACCATGGCTGCTGAGATGAAGTTTTAGTTGGAGGCTCTCAGGATCTGCCTTTCCAAGGCCTGAGGGTCAGAGCTTGGCCTTTCTCTTTCCTAAACCAAGGCCAGGGTTTGTTCAGCTGCACTTTGCCTTTGTCTGCCTTCAATCATGGCCTCCATTGAGCTTCTCTGACCACCCCTGGGAGGCTTTGTTGCTAATGGCCCTCAGTGAGGCCAATTAATACTTGAAGAATTTTTTGTTATGCTTCTGAATTCCTGAGCAGATTCCTTCAGTCTCCTCTCAGTGTGTGAGGCTCAGGCAATGATCCCCAAGTGTCCTAAGAGCTATTTGTGTCTCTGTAGTTTTCTTCAAGGCTTCAAAGTGCTCCTCAAAAAGCTAATTTATTATTTATTTCCTATCAAAGGTAGAATATTCTGTTAGCTTTCAGTTCAGAGCAGAGATGATAATTCCCCAAGTGACACTGACCCAGGCTGTCTCATCAGGACATCTGCACTTGCAGGAGGGTGCAGCACACCAAGGACACCTCTCAGTGCTCTATTTCTCTCTGTCCTGATCCATACCTGGCTTACCCTGGGCTAGTTCATGGCCTAACAAAGGGGGGAGGAGTAATCACATCAGGTCTTGAGGAGGTTGCCAGTGACAGGGGGACTGTGCCCCCACAATCTGCTCTGTGACTTGAGTGTATTTCTCTCAGCCAGAGAGTGGCTGTGTGATTGCCTCTTGTCTCTGTGCCTCTCAACAGACAATGTCATCATCCAATCAGAATGGGAAGGAAATTTGGTGGTTACTTAGCCTCCAAAGTCGTCTTCAATGCCATTCAGTGACAAAGCACACAGGAAACACTGATGATGGGAAATGTCTGCAGCAGTGTGACTTGCTTGGCCATCCTCCTAACTCTAACTACAAACCAATGCTGAACATCAGGCTCAGAGCAGAGCAGGCAGGAAAATCACAGTGGCTGTGATAGCAGGGGCAGTGTCCCAGCTGCTGCTGGACACCATCCAAACAGCACTTCCCACCAGCAGCATTCTCCACTCCTCTTGATTACTGTTAGAACTCAATGGATTTCTTCAGTGTCATGGTGGACTCTGGGCAGAGTCTTTTGTCCTGTTTCTCCTGGTGGTTGTAGCAGGGTGATGAAATCAGGGTGCTGGAGGAGTTGTTGCATTGCAGTGAAATTCTTTCTAGTGGGTGTAGGTTGTAGCTAACCATACAACATGTGAGCAAAGACACATCCTGGTGAGGAGTTATTGGCACAGAGAATTTCCAATCACAGCCAATGATTACAGAGACATCACACAGACAGAAACTGAACTGATTGTTGTGCTGGTGTTCCAGAACTGTGACAAATATAGTGGTGCAGGCCCAGCTGGACAGAGCAGCTGTGTGCAGGATCACCACTGCCAGGGGACTGTGAAGAGAGGGGGAGGGACTTGCTCTCTCTGGGCCCGGATCCTCAATGCCATCAAGAACCTGTATTGCTCAAGAGAGGGCCTGCCCTGGGCCCCAGTTAGATGGACAGCTATGGAACAGGGCATTTGATATCTGAGACAGATGGCTGTGCTGGAAAAAAATTTATGGGGATGCCCAGCTCCCCTCGGACCAAGATGAGGTGACCATGAGACAGCCCTTGGTAAAGAAACTCACCCAGGGTGCCCCTCACAAACATGCTCCCACATTAGGAGGGATGCTCCTGAGTGGGCAGGATGGAAGTGCTAAAACTGTCTGTGAGTTTGCCAGTGATTTAAGGGAATATGAGGAGAGTGTAAATCAGAACCCCCTGATCTCAGCCATAGAAACTATGGCTAAAGACATTGTCAAAGAGATTGAGACCTCCATGTCTGAACTGACAACTCCTTTGCCCCTTCTCCTTCAGAATGGGTCCAAGTTTCAGCCATCAGAAACAGGCGACCTTCCCCCAGGAAATCATCCCAAGCCAACTGGGGGATGTCAAGGGGGTCTCTGTGGAGGTTCCTCTGTGACCATGGAGAGGACATGGACACCTGGCATGGCCAACCCACCTCTGCCCTCTGGAACAGAGTGCAGGAACTGCAAGGTGGCCACACTGGGGATAACTCATCCAGGAGAAGGGCTGCCCCAGTTTCCTGGAGGGGTCCCTCTTGCTCAAGAGACCCTTCCCCTAGCAACACAGGACCCTGTGACAAGTGTGGGCATCACCACCAGCATTAGAGGTGCCCTACCTCCAGCCAGGTGGAGGCCAGGGACAACAGAGTGTCCTGGGATGTCTCTGTGAAATGGCCTGGCACTTCAGAAGCCCTGAAGTACCCAGCTCTGGTGGACACAGGGGCCCAATGCACCCTGATACCATCGAGGTACAAAGGGGCTGAGCCCATAAGCATTCAGGGAGTCACAGGGGGCTCACAAGACCTGACTGTACTGCAGGCTGAGAGAAGCCTGACTGGGAATGAATGGGGAAAGCACAACCTAGGGACTGGTCCAGATGCACCTTGCATTCTTGGCATTGACTTTCTGTGGGAGGGATGCTTCAAGGAGCCTAGGGGGCACAAGTGGGCATTTGGGGTGGCAGCTGTGGAAACTGCAGGCAAAGAACAGCTGTCCACCATGCCCGAGCTGTCGGATGAGCCCTCCATAGTGGGCAGCCATAAGGTATGGGATTTGAAGTTCCCTCTTGCCTCTGGCATAGTACATCGCAGGCAATCCAGGACCAACAGAGACTCTCTGCACCCCATACACCAACTGATTCAATGACTGGAGAGCCAGAAGGTGATCAGCAAGGCTCACTCCCCCTTCAACAGCCTGATATGGCCAGTGTGGAAGGCAAATGGGGAATGGAGACTGACCGTGGACTACCGTGGCCTGAATGAAGTGACTCCTCCGATCAGCGCTGCCGTGCCGGACATGCTGGAGCTGCAGTACGAGCTGGAATCGAAGGTGGCCAAGTGGTATGCCACAAGTGACATTGCTAATGCCTTTTGCTCCATTCCCATTGCAGAAGAATGCAGGCCACAGTTTGCTTTCACCTGGAGGGGAGTACAGTACCAATGGAATGGGTTGCCTCAGGGCTGGGTCCATAGCTCAACCATCTGCCATGAGGTGATCCAGACTGCCTTAGAGAAAGGTGGAGCCCCTGAGCACCTGCAGTTCATTGATGACATCATTGTATGGGGTGAGACAGCAGAGGAAGTTTACCAGAAGGGTAAAAGGATAATTGATATCCTGTTGGAGGCTGGCTTTGCCATCAAGTGAAGTAAGGTCTAAGGGCCTGCCAGGGAGATAGAGTTCCTGGATGTTCGATGGCAGGATGGCCGTTGCCACATCCCTCAGGGGGTGGGGAACAAGGGAGCCACTATGGTGCAACCCACGAACAAGAAAGAGGCACAGTCCTTTTTGGGGCTTGTGGGCTTCTGGAAAATGCACATTCCTGGCTACAGTCAAATTGTGAAACTTCTCTTCCCTGTAACAAGGAAGAGAAATGATTTTGTGTGGGGACCTGAGCAGCAGGTAGCATTCGACCAGATCAAACGAGAGGTGGTCCAGGCTATGGCTCTGGGACCTGTTCCAACTGGACCAGAGATCAAGAATGTGCTGTACACTGCGGCCGGTGAGAACTGGTCCCTACGTGGAGCTTGTGGCAGAAGGCCCCTGGTGAAGCCAGGGACAGGCCCCTAGGTTTCTGGAGGAAGGGCTACAAAGGCTCTGAGGCCAACTACACCGCAACAGAGAAGGAAATCCTAGCTGCCTATGAGGGTGTCCAGGCTGCCTCTGAGGTAATTGGGACTGAGTCTCCTCTATTTCTAGCTCCAAGGCTTCCAGTCCTGACCTGGATGTTCAAAGGAAGAGGCTCAACCCCACATCATGCCACAGATGCCACCTGGAGAAAGTGGATGGCCCTGATAACTCAGCGAGCTCGGATGGTGAGCTTCAAATGCCCTGGCAGAGTGCAAGTGATCCCCAACTGGCCAGAGGGTGCTGACTTGGGAATGCCACCAGAGCAGACAGTGAGCCGTGCTGAGGAGGCTCCCCCATACAATGATCTCCCTGACAATGAGAAGGGCTATGCTCTATTTACAGATGGATCCTGCCGGCTTGTAGGCAGCAAGCGGAGATGGAAGGCAGCTGTCTGGAGCCCGACAAGGCAAGTGGCAGAAGCAAGGGATGGAGAAGGCAAATCCAGTCAGTACGCAGAAGGAAAAGCTGTCCAGCTGGCCCTGGATATAGTGGAACAAAAGAACTGGCCAGTGCTGTACCTCTCTACTAACTCCTGGATGGTAGCCAATGCCTTGTGAGGGTGGCTGAAGGAATGGAGGAGGAACAGGTGGCAGAGAAAAGGGAAGCCTGTTTGTGCCGCTGACCTGTGGCAAGACATTGCTGCCCATCTGGACAGGCTGCCAACAAAGGTACGGCACATGGCTGCACACATCCCCAAGAGCAGAGCCACAGAGGAGCACAAGCACAACCACCAAGCAGATCTGGCTGCTAAAATCTCCCAAATAGCCTTGGCCTGGGAACACAAGGGTGAGCTGTTCTTAGCTCGCTGGGCCCAGGACACTTCTGGCCACCAAGGGAAAGATGCCACATCCCGGTGGGCTGGGGACAGATCCGTGGACATCTCTCTGGAGGCCATCTCACAGGTTATCCATGAGTGTGACATCTGTGCTGCCATCAAGCAGGCCAAGCGCATGAAGCCTCTGTGGAATGGGGGGAGATGGTCGAAGTAGAAATACAGAGAGGCCTGGCAGATTGACTACATCCTCAGTCTCACAGTGGCAAGCAGCACCTACTGACCATGGTGGAGGCAAGTCCAGGGTGGCTGGAGACCTACCCAGTACCTCATGCCACTGCTCACAACACCATCCTGGGCCTAGAGAGACATGTCCTGTGGAGACACGGCACCCCTGGGAGGATTGAATCACACAATGAAAGCCACTTCAGGAACCATCTCCTAAGGGACTGGGCAAAGCAACATGGGATTGAGTGGATTTACCACATCCCATACCATGCACCAGCTGTGGGGAAGGTTGAGCGCTCAAGGCCTGTGCCCAGTTTGGCCTCAACCCCAAAGGAGCTGCAGAGGCCCTGGGTCAGAAGGAGCAGGGAGATGATGAAGACATTGCACAGTGCTGGCCCAAGGGCTTGCCCTGAGCGATGCCACTGGGAAGTGGCTGCCAGGAGGACTCTACCCTGGTGACATTTGGGCTTAATCCACCACTCACCCTCCCACCCAACACCTCATCTTTCAATCCTGCTGTCCCCAGTCTGGCTCTAGAGACACCATGGGAGACCATGACAAAGGCCTGGCTAAGATCCAGGTACCAAACATCTCCTTCTTGCCCCTACCCAGAGAGGTTGGATGATCTCTCTCTTGTCCTGCAAGGGCCTGCAGATGGCTGCAGGAGAGTCTGACCAATCACTTTTGACCCAGCACCATGACTGTGCTGAGGGTGACCAGCCTGCGGTTTGCCCCAGCCTCCTTCTTGGCCTTCCTGAAGATGCCTTTTCCAAGGAGCCAGAACCTCTCTGATGGCTCTGTGCACATTTCAGGGCACAGCCCAGGAAGGGTGATGTGAGCAACATTTGCAATGAGCCTGTGCAGGACACCTGAGAGGAATCTCCCTGGGGCAGGGAGGTTTGTGCTGCAGTCACCCACAGAAATGTCAGAGCTCTGTCAGGTGTCCACACCTGAGCTGGCCTCATGAACTGCTTCTGCACCTCAGGATGTTCAGACAGAGTCTTTCCCCATCCCTCACACAGGCTCTGCACTGCAGCAGGCAGTGTGTCCCTGGCCTCCTGCTGCCCCTGCCAGAGGCTGGGAGGCTCCTCACACCTCCAGTGCCTTGGCAACCCAGCAGCAGCTGATGGTGTTTGTGCTCACTCAGGTTCCTCTCACCCCACACACCATGGCCATGCTTGCATCTCATCTGTGCAATGCCAGCAGTCACTGCTGACCTCCTGAGCCTGTGACCTGCAACTGGGGGACAAAGAAACTTTGCAAGCTATGGTGAGAGACCAATGGTGGAAATGGTGGTGGTGAGTGGCTAGAGCAGGATGATTACCCTGGGACAGCTTCCCCAGGCTGTGCAGTGAACAGAGACACAGATCAGAGCCTGCTCTGCTGCTCCTTCAGGCCTCTGGCAGGAGGCCTCTCTGTATCAGCACACTGCTGTGTGCCCCAGCCCTGCACACTCACACTTGAGCTGTTCCCTGCTGTTTGCATCCCTGGGACACTTTCTTGGGCCTGCTCTGGAGAGAAACTTTGGATGAAGCCCTAAGCCTTCAGACTCTGCCCTGAGCAGACCATCTGTCTTTGTGGAACTGCTCTTGGGGCCAGCTCAGTCAGAGTAGTTCCCATGGCCTGTCCCTGCCTGTGGTCATAGGACTGCCAAACAGGAGAAACCTGACCAAACAGCCACAGCACTCAGGCCTTGTCCAGGAGAGGCTGGAAGTAGAAAGAGAACAGCCCTGGAAATTCAGATGCTGGTGTTCCCTGGCAGTGCTTGGACTCCTTCCTCCTCCCAATCTACACAGGACCTGAAGCTCCAGAGAAGTCCTCGGGGAAGGATCCCAGGAAGGAAAAAGTTGATGAAAGGTTCTTTAATTTTTTTAATCAAAGAACAGAGGTCCTGCTGCACAAACTCTTGGTCAGCAGAGCAGAGAATGTGTTAGAAAAGGGATGACCGTTTGATAAAGAGTAAAACACCACCACCACAAAGTACAGAAGCCAGGCTGGGCCTGCACTGAGTGACATCAGAACTGCTCTGCAGAAGAGTTTATTGCTTCTGAAAGCATCCAGGGATCAGTTTGCTGAGGGCAGCCTTCAGCTCCTGGTTCCTCAGGCTGTAGGTGAGAGGGTTCACTGCTGGAGGCACCACTGAGTACAGAACTGACACCACCAGGTCCAGGGATGGGGAGGAGATGGAGGAGGGCTTCAGGTAGGCAAAGAAGGCAGTGCTGAGAAAGAGGGAGACCACAGCCAGGTGAGGGAGGCAGGTGGCAAAGGCTTTGTGGCGTCCCTGCTGAGAGGGGATCCTCAGCACTGCCCTGAAGATCTGCACATAGGACACCACAATGAACATGAAACAGACAAATGATAAACAGTCACTGGCCAAAAGAAGCCAAAGTTCCCTGAGGTAGGATGTGGAGCAGGAGAGCTTGAGGATCTGGGGGATTTCACAGAAGAACTGCTCCACAACATTGCCCTGGCAGAGAGGCAGGGAAAATGTATTGGCTGTGTGTAGCAGAGCATGGAGAAAGCCACAGGCCCAGACAGCTGCTGCCAGGTGGAGACAAACTCTGCTGCCCAGGAGGGTCTCATAGTGCAGGGGTCTGCAGATGGCAACATAGCGATCGTAGGACATGATGGTGAGGAGAAAATATTCTGCTGACATTAGGAATATGAAAAAGAACAGTTGGAGAACACATCCTGCATAGGAGATGTCCCTGGTGTCCCACAGGGAATTGGCCATGGATTTGGGGACAGTGGTGGAAATGGCACCCAGGTCAAGGAGGGCGAGGTTGAGGAGGAAGAAGTACATGGGGGTGTGGAGGTGGTGGTCCCAGGCTATGGTGCTGATGATGAGGCCATTGCCCAGCAGGGCAGCCAGGTAGATGGCCAGGAAAAGCCAGAAGTGCAGGAGCTGCAGCAGCCTTGTGCCTGGTAATGGCAGGAGGAGGAAGTGGGTGATGGAGCTGCTGTTGGACATCTGCTGCCTGTGGGAATGCCTAAGAAAGAAAAGAAAGCAAAAGTTGATGACAGACTCCTCTGAGAAGAAGCACTCCAGGGGTCACAGCAATCCCCCAGCTGAAATGGATTTGCTGTCTGCTTTGTTCTGGCTGAGGCTGCTGTGAGGAGCAGCAGCTCAGGCCATGTGCTGCCAAGGACTCATCTGGGCTCTGCTACAGTGGAGCTACTGTGCCCATCAGGCTGTTCCCTCTGCCCTGCACTTTCCCCTGTGCTGCCTTGTAGATGCTATGTCCAAATAAGCCTTCAGAACCCTCCCAGCTCTCTGTGCTCTGAGGAGAGCAGGGGAACACTTCTTCAAAGGACAGCTCTGTGAACTCTTCTCTGTCCCAGCCCAGAGGTGTAGCTGTGAGAGACAGAGCAGGACACAGCCTCTCCTGAGGAGAATCAAAGGACTCTGGGAGCAGAGTGCTGACCCCCCAAGGAAAGGCTCAGCACTGCCCAGTACCCTCTGGCAGATCTGGGCCTTCCTGGGGGCAGCTCCAAGCCCAGCAGGATGGGCAGAGCAGTCAGGGATGCTGGAGATGAGATGTTCTAAAGAGTCATTGCCCAGCAGACAGCACCCAGAGACATCTGCAAAGAAGTACTGAGAGAGCAGCCTGAACACAGCCTCCCCCAGGGCTTCTTGGCAGCTTCCCCTCATCCCCATCCCATATCTCTCCTGCCTGGAGCTGTCCCTGCCAGGAAAGGCTCAAGAGCACCTGAGACTCACCCTGTCAACAACCGCAGTGACTTCTCCTTCAGTGAGCTCTCAGCATCCTCCCAGTCCTGGCTGCCTTGAAGCTCTTTGTTCATTCCTCATCTCCTTGAGATGCCCTGGCAGTGCCCTCAGCCCTGCTGTGCTGTGCAGAAAAGCTGCTCCTGGCCAGAGCTCCATGCAGCCCAGGAGCCTGGCCCAGTTCAGCAGCAGATGATCAGCCCAGGGCATTTAAAGGAGCCCTCTGGTGGCTTTGGTGCCAGGTAAACCTCAGGGACCAAGAGGAGGCTGATGAAACCTCTGCAGAAGTCAAAGTTTGAGTCAATCTCTGAAGTTTCTTGTAGTGTTAATAGGTTCCACTTGGGGACACTACAGGGAAACTGTCCTCAGGCTGTGGTGAGAGCAGAGAACTGACATGTCAGGACAAGCAGCTAAAGGTGGATCTGCTGCTGAGGAAACCTGGAGGGGTTTCATTGATCCAAAGTGCCAAGGCCTGAACCCCAGCCCCTGGCAAGGCAGATCCTGTCCCTCACCTGTGGCTCAGGGCTCTGCTGGGAGCAGTGGGGAGTGAAGGTGAGCAGTGACCAGGGTAGGATCTTGATAGGTTTTGCTGTGGTTTACTGCTGAGAAGTAATGAAATGTACCTTTAAAAATAATTTTTATCAGATGCTTTGTGCAATTAAAACCTCTCCAATTATCTGCAGAAACCTTGGCAAGAATTAGAGGTTCAGCAGTATTTAATGAGCCCCATGGAGTATTTGGGGCTGATTACATCATCCTTAGGTACTGCCAGGAGACTCTGCCAAGGTACTGCCAAGAAGCCTCTCAACAAGTCCAAGGCAGAAGCAAACTCCAAAGTACCTTGAAGCACTGATTGGCCTCACTGAGGCTTGTTACTGACAAAGGCTCCCCAGGGACTCGTTAGAGCAGCTTGGTAGAGGCCAGGATTGCAGGGAGACAAAGGCAAAGTACAGAGGAGAAAAACTTGCCTTTGGTCTAGGAAGCAGAAAGGCCAAGCCCTGACCACTGCCCTTGCAATAAAAGAACCTCAAAGCCTCAAAGCCAAGTTTCTCCTCCCAGGCCTTGGTGGCAGAGGCAACTGCCAGAGCCAAGGGGACAAAGACCTTGGTCCTGTTGGTCTTCTCAGCCTTGCCAGAGCCCTTGGCCATCCCTCCTGCAGCCTCTCCTACACTCTCCCATGCCTGCAGTTCTTTCCCTTCAGGCTGCTGACACCAATCTTGCTTCCCCCGCCAGCTCTCCCCCTGCCATTTCCATCCCAAACCAAACCCCACAACATTTCCCCCCAACCCAAAACCTTCCCTGTGGAGATGCTGCTGTGTGGGTCAGGGCTGCTCTCAGGTCCAGCTCATGCCCAGATAATTTCCAGTGGCATTTTCCATGACTCTGCTCTCCTGAATCTTTGCTTCCACAGTCTCTGGCCTGGCTGGTGAGGAGGAAAACTCAGCAGTGCCTTTAGAGCAGGGGCTGAGCCTCTTAAACCATCACACAGAGCTTTACTGGGAACCTCACCAAGTGCCTACACTCCTCACCTGAGGGCTTTCCTGAGTGTCTGTCTGTCAGTCTCCTTGCCTGTCTCAGATGCTCTTTGTGTTGTTTATGGCTCTCTGGGCATGGAAGCCTCAGCTGCAGAGTCAGGCACAGACACTGTGAGATCTTCTGTGCAGGTGGAGCCACAGCAATGAGGTGTCCCAGCTGTCCTCCAGCCTGGGAAGCTCTGGGCAGTGCAGGCTGTGAGGCTGGCAATGAGCTGACTGCAGGAGCTGCCATGGTCATGCCTTGGCTGTGTCCTTGAGGTATCCATCCAGTCTGTGCTGCCTTCCAGGGGACACTGAGCCAAGTTTCTCCTGGACTAGAATTGGGATGCTGAGACCATGAGACCCTGAGTGGTGTGTGGTGGATCCCTCTGCTCTGAGCAGTGTCTGGTGGCTGTGCAGGGTGACATGGAGGCATGGTCACCCTCCAGCTGAGGTGCAGAGCAGGGTGACTTAGAGTCCCTGGGGAGCTCTCCCACTCTTGCCTTTTAGCCTAAGCCAGGACCAAGCAGTGCTCCAGCCTTGGAGCTGAAGGAAGGTCCCTGAGAAGAAGCAGCAGCAGGTGTCTGTGTGACAGGGGAGGGTCTGTGGGGAGTGGTTTTGGCTGTGCTGAGAGAATTCTCTTCTGACTTGTCACTGTCTCCTTCTCTTCTGACAGTGCCTCATGGCCAGAGGCAGGGAATGTCCAACAGCAGCTCCATCACCCACTTCCTCCTCCTGCCATTTTCAGGCACAAGGCAGCTGCAGCTTGTTGCGGAATGGCTTGCAAAGACATGGTTCTATGGAACAATGGTTTGAACAGAGTGTGTAGGCCGGACTCCACCTTGTTATTTACTGCTCACAGTAAGCTAGGGTGTTGATGCAGCCAGGCCGCCATGACCTTGTAGCTGTGCTTGCAGCTGCCTGCAAAGGATAACAGGATACCAAAACAAGGTCACTGCGCCCTTATACAGGTGATAACAAGTAAAGAAGAATGTAAAACAGAATTCTTGTGATTATCTCATCAGGATGGGAAAGCAGGATGTTTAACTGCAGAAGGTGGGGTCAGCAGCTAGGCTACTGTATATAAGAAGTGTCTGATGCTCAATAAAGTTGGATTTCATGGATCATATTGATCGTTGTCGACCCCTTCTTGTGACAAGTGGCGCCTGAACAAGGGACCCTACAGAGAGGGTTCGACCCCACAGAGAGGGTCATAGACTCACAGAGAAGTCTGAAGGTTCCTCGAGGACTAAGTGTACGTTCATGAGCGCGGAGGCAAGAAGCCGGCCCGGGATAGCAGTACCAGAGGCTGATCACTCAGACAAAGAGAAGGAGGACAGCCTGGGAGCTGAAGACGCTGTAGACCTGGAACTGCTGATAGAGACTGTGCGCACAGGTATCAACGTTAATATGGGCAGGCAGGCAGCGTATTACTCAAGTGCTTTTTAGAAAAGCGAAATATTAAAGGCATTGATTTAAAGAAAGAATTAGAGCCTTTGTTAGAATATGCTGAGAAGTTGGGATATTTTAAAGATCCCAACGATGTTTTTGATAGAACACTGTGGAAGGAATTAGGACAAGATTTATGGATGAAAAGTATAGATGATGATAAGGCTGCTAAGAAGAATAGTAAGCCATGGAGAGCGGTTATGGTAACACTCGATCAGCATGCTGCAGAACAAAAAGCTGCTATTCAGGCACGGCAAAAATTACAACCAAATGGGGAAGAGGAGCAAGGGGCAGAGTCGGCAGGCCGACGGCAAACTTGGGCGGGCCGGCATTGGCAGGCCTGAGGAAAGGAGCAGCGGACACCAATGGGTAACGGATCGCGGCAGTGAAGTTCGTGGACATCGGTGAATATGGAACAAGAGGCAGCGCTCTCCGTATTGCAATGCTTTTTAGAAAAGCGTAAGGCGCAGATATCGCCCAAAGTAATTCCTGGGCTTGTGGCCCATGGATCCGCTTTAGGGGATTTCCCTAGCGGAGATAGTTATTTTGATGAAACTTGTTTGGAGAGACTATGGAAACAGACTGTGGGACTGGGTCACTATCAAGCTGCAAAAGCCGTGGCGAGAATGCATAAACTGTATTAAAAAATATAAACTAGAACAGCGAATGGCTGCTGCAGTTACAGCAAAGTTGTCAGGATGAGTTGCAGCCGGACGATGTATTTCAAAGTATCGACCGATCGACCAGGGCCGCCCCCGATACATCTTGCGGTGGCCACATCGTGTTTTACCAGCCACCACCACTGCCGTCTGCACCCAGCGGGGAAAAAGCTGAGAAAAGGCAGCTCTCAGAGGACCACAACACCGGCAGCGAGGAATTCAAACAGGGCCGACTTTGCTTTACGGCCCCTCTGAGAAACAGCGAAGTGCTTGGGGGCTCGTGGTGACGGCGTTCTTACCACCGCACCCTGCCCGCCAGCCCTGCCGGCCCCCACGGATACCGACGGCTCCGACCAAGGCAGTACCGACTGACGCACCACTGATACCGGCAGCACTGACAGTGGCAGCAGCCCAGCGGCGGCCGCTTGCCTGGCCCCTGCCCCTTTCCCCCACAGAGGCTCTCACCAGCGACCCCCCTTCCCAGTGGCTTTAGCCACAACTCTGCTCTGATTTAAAGCAACAGTGCTAATTTTCTCATTTCTGGTTGTAATGTCTTTCAGAGATTTGTTATTTAGAGTTTTGCTAAGCTTTTGTAATAAGAATGATGAATGGTATGCATTTAGTACTTGTGGGTAATTAATGCATAGTGGTTGTACTGAGGTGTGAGTACTTAGTGATGAGTTCACCTTGTGAGATTTTCTTTTGGTTTGAACCTTCTTGTCTTTGTTTTTTGTGTCTGCCTCGGCATTTCAAAGGAGGTCCATGTAATATTGTAATAATGTTAAGGTTTGTAGTGAATAGGTATTAATTTTCAACGGTATTCTTTAGCTAACGTAACGTCTTTAGATTTCCTTCTTAGACATAGAGTACAAAAAATACAAAAAAAGAAAAAAAAAAGAAAAAAAAAGAGGGGGTGAACAAAAAAGGTAACAAATGCAACAAGAAATTTTAAAATGGTAAAAAAGGTAACAAGTGCAAAGAAAAAGTTTAAACATACAAAATATAACAAAGGTATAAAAACTCTGGATGAATTATTGGGACAGGGTAGGTATGAACAAATGGAATTGCAAGCTCGTATTGATCCGGTTAGATTACAAGGGATAATAATCAGTCTCCTCATTATATGTCAATTAAGCAAGGAAAAAACAAACCTGTAGAAAGCTTTGTTGACAAGCTAGTGACCACGTGAAAGGCAGTGCAGGTTGGGGATCATATTCATGAGCCAATTTTGAAACAGTGTTTAATTCAGAATGGTAATGTGCAGACAAGGCAAGTGATTAGTACACTAGGACCTGCCTGGGAAGTAGCAGAATTGTTGGAAAAGGCACTGAATCTTCCAGATGGTCCTGTGGCAATGTTAGTAGAGGCAGTAAAAGATCTAAAGGTAGGATTAGAGGAACAAGCGAAAGGGGTAGCGCAGTCGAATCAGCAAGTAATGGCTGCTTCAGTGCCTTTGCGTACATCTCAAAGAAGGCAGCAATGGTCCAATGATCCGCCAGCAAGCAGGCTGCAAATGCTATTGCTGTGGAAATACAGGACATATGCGCAGAAATTGTCGGGCCCAGAATGTATGGTGCCAGAAATGCAAATCTAACACGCACAATGTTGCTGCTTGCCATGATTCGGGAAACGTGACACAGAACACGAGAGGTCACCGCGTGATGACACAAATAGTGACCGGCCTCAACAGCGATCAGGTCTCAGACCAGCAACTGCCGGCAGCCTCGGATTGGACCTGGCAACAGCAATAGAAGTCACCCTGATTGACAAAAAGCCACAAAGGATCAGAACAAATGTATATGGACCTATAAGAATTAATGGACAGGCGGATGGTTGTCTATTGATTGGTAGATCATCTGCATCGATGTCTGGAATACAAGTGTTAGCAGGACTGATAGATGCAGACTATACAGGAGAGATTCAGATAATGGTACAGACTTTGTTTCCACCTCTTGTTATTCCATCACAAAGTAAAATAGCGCAACTTGATACCCTTGCCACAATTGACAGGCAGGATTGCAGCCTTGTAATCGCTTGGACTGAGGAGATGGGGGCTTTGGATCCTCCACAGCTCCTTTGGCACTGTTGACGGCCTCAATGGAGAAACGGCCACAGATGGAGGTCACGGTGGAATATCAAGGACAAATCAGAAAGCTCACCGCTCTTCTAGATACCGGAGCAGATGTGACAGTGATCTCAAAGCACTGTTGTCCTAAATCCTGGCCATCGACCACTGCAACGGCCTCGCTGTCGGGAGTGGGTGGTATCACGGTTGCAGAGACATCACCACCAGTCAGAGTCACTTGTGATGGAAAGACAATGACAATAGTATGTTCTTTGCTACCGTTACCTAACCCTGTCCAAATGTTGATTGGAAGAGATGTATCGCAGCAGATGGGAGCTGTGTTGACAACAAAAAACATCTAGTAGCGGTCATTGCATGGACTTTCCTGATTCAACTACAGTGGACAACAAATGAGGTCGTTTGGATCGAGCAGTGGCCGCTGAAAGAGGAAAGTCTCAAAGCAGCTCATCAATTAGTACAGGAACAGTTTCAACAAGGACACTTAAAACCATCAACTAGCCCTTGGAATACACCAATATTTGTGATTAAGAAGAAATCAGGAAAGTATAGACTGCTGCATGACTTAAGAGCAGTCAATGATCAAATGCAGTCTATGGGGGCTTTACAACCGGGATTGCCTAGTGCCTCTATGCTCCCAGAATCATGGCACCTGTTGGTAATAGATTTGAAAGACTGTTTCTTCACCATCAAGTTACACGAACAAGACACTTGTCGATTTGCATTCACTTTACCTTCTATTAATCGACAAGAGCCAGCGCAGCGCTTTAAATGGACTGTATTACCACAAGGCATGAAGAATTCTCCGTCGCTCTGCCAGTTGTACATTGCAGTAGCATTACAACCACTGCGCCAAAAGTGGCAGCATGTGTTTATATATCATTATATGGATGATACTCTGTTTTGCCAGCAACAGCCATTTGAAGAACAACTAGCTGAGATTCAACAGGAAATGGAATCTATGAGATTAAGAGTTGCAACCGAAAAGATTCAATGTGAAATCCCAATCCAGTATCTTGGGTGGACCATCACGGAACAGCAAATCAGTCCACAAAAGTTACCACTGAACACTGAGATGCAGACTTTAAATGATGTACAGAAGTTTATGGGAGACATTCAATGGTTAAGGCCTGTTGTAGGCATTACTAATGATATGTTAGAACCATTAAGACCCTTGTTAAAAGGATCAGATCCAACAACCCCAGTGTCAGTCTTGACAGACCAGGCAGAAGCCATTGATGTAATAGTACAAGTTTTACAAGGCGTGGTATCACGGAGGGTTTTGGATTTGCCTATTGATATAACAATTGTCATGGGTAAACAACACCTAGTCGGGGCGTTAACTCAGGGTGTTAAGAAAACGGGGGAGGCTGTCCGTACTATAGTTTTAGAATGGATATTTCCTCCATTACAACCAAAAAGAACAATTCAACAAAAAATTTTGATTTTGGCAGACTTGATTAAGGCATGTCGACTACGACTTAGTAGTATTGCAGGTTGTGCACCTGGCACTATTTATGTGCCAATAAAGCAACCTGACCTGGATTGGTTCTTGATAAACTGTATGGAGTTAGCAAGTGCATGTCTTGATGATGGTGTGCCAATTCGGGCAGCACCTTTAGCAGATAAGGTGTTGAGCTGGATGACAAACTATGATGGGCTTGGAAAACCAAAGTTTAGGGAGCAGCCTTTACCTAAAGCTTTGACAGTCTTTACTGACACAGGAAAGAAATCAATGAAGGCTGTAGTTGTGTGGCAAGATGGCAAAGACTGGAAACATCATATGTTAGAGGCAGAAACAGGAGAATCACTGCAAACCCTGGAGCTGTGGGCCGTAGTGTGGGCTTTGCAGACATGGCTTCATATACCCTTGAACATTGTATCAGATTCTCTGTATGTTGTTGGCATAGTTAAGAGGATTGAGGACTCTATGATTAAAAAGGTTACCAACAATAGCTTGTGGGAATTGTTGTTACAGCTCAGGAGGGCTGTCAAGCTTAGGTCTGCCGAATATGCAATCATTCATGTTCGCAGTCATAAATTTGATCAAGGCCTAGGAGAAGGCAACGCGAGGGCAGATAAACTAGTGTCATTGGCTGCTCCTGTATCAGCATTTGCCAATGCAAGAGAGTCACACTTACAATTTCATCAAAATGTAAAAGGACTGGTGAGAAGTTTTGGTATTCCTTATGCAGAAGCCAGTGCAATAGTACAAGCATGTCCAACGTGTAGCTTCCATAACAAAGGCAAGGACTAGGGTTGGGAGTCAACCCTCGAGGCCTTGCTAGCAATCAGATTTGGCAAATGGATGTCACTCATGTGCCAAGCTTTGGTCGATTGAAGTATGTGCACCTCTCTATAGATACTTACAGCCATATGATCTGGGCCACAGCTCAATCGGGAGAAAAAATGAAAGATGTTAGGAAGCATTTAATGGCTTGTTTTGCAGTGATGGGGGTACCTCAGACTTTGAAGACAGACAACGGACCAGCTTATATAAGCAAAGGGATGCAACAGCTGTGCATACAATGGGATATTAAACATATAACTGGCATACCACATTCCCCAACTGGTCAGGCTGTTGTAGAGAGAGCAAATCAAACCTTAAAATATACTTGGAAAAACATAAGGAGGGAGAACCTAAGGAAAGGTTAAGTAGGGTATTGTTTGTGTTAAACCACTTATGTATTTTTGGGTCTGATGACATGCCACCCATAATGAAACATCAAAACAATCAAACTAATCGAGAAACTCAGATGAAAGTGTTCTGTCGTGATATAAAAACTGGCCAATGGTTAGGGCCTGTCGATGTCATCTTTGTAGGTCGTGGTTGTATCTGCGTTTCTACCCCTGAAGGACCATACTGGGTGCCCAGCCGGTGGACGAAACCAGCGCCACTCAATGCACAGAATCCAGAAGATGGAACCGAGGATAACATGGGTTGTGATGATAATCAGCCTGAGAGTATTAACCTGTGAAGTACTACACCACATCGTCGATCGTATCAATATGACATGGTTGTGAAGATGTGGATGGAATGTGTTGCTTCAATCTGTCTGATCATGGCGAATCGGTCCATGCAAAATTGGATAGGCTGGAAAAACACTCGGTCAAGATCCAAGAGGATGATAGTGTGATTGACTCTTGGCTACGCTCTATGTTTGGTAGTTGGTTTAGCTGGTTAGGACCTTTAGTTAAAGAAATTGCACGCTTTTTGCTTATTGGTATTATAATTGTTATAGCTGCCCGTATAATCTTTGGTTGTATTATGAAACATATTAATTGTACTATTGAATCTTTTATAGTTATTAAAGGAAACGTAGATATCGTAGAAGAATGGAAGAAAGAAAAGGGTCTGAACGACTGTGTTGTCTCTTTTGCTAAGGACTTGGAACACCATAGAACACAGTGGATGTAATTGATCTATCACCAAGGGAGGTTAATAAAAGGATATTACAACCTGTACCTGTAAATTTGGAAAATGTAAACTGAATGCATTATGAGAGTTACTAGGATGAGCAAAAAACACGGTGTTTTGAGTAGCTTTATATTGGGCAAAGCAATGAAGCTCTTTTTGTTCTTGCCGTTTATCTGCAGATTTCTAACTGTGAAGCTAGAGCCTGGCCAGATCTACCTTTACAGGTTTTTAAGAAATCTTGCTGCCATTAAACACTTCGTGATTTTTGATCATCCTAGAGAAAGTAAAAATGTAACATGACAGACAATGGATGAGATAATTGATAAAGAGGTTTTAATGGTTTTTTTTAGGTGTTACTGTATTAATTTTGATTATTGTTAAGCCTGATTGTATATGTAAGATGTTCAAGGAATACCCTTAAGGCCTTATTTGTAAAATAAAAACGGGGGAATTGTTGAGGAATGGCTTGCAAAGACATGGTTCTATGGAACAACAGTTTGAGCAGAGTATGTAGGCCAGACTCCATCTTGTTGTTTACTGCTCACAGTAAGCTCGTGTGTTGATGCAGCCAGGCCGCCATGACCTTGTAGCTGTGCTTGCAGCTGCCTGCAAAGGATAACAGGACACCAAAGCAAGGTCACTGCGCCCTTACAGGCGATAACAAGTAAAGAAGAATGTGAAACAGAATTCTTGTGATTATCTCATCAGGATGGGAAAGCAGGATGTTTAACCGCAGAAGGTGGGGCTGGCAGCTAGGCTACTGTATATAAGAAGTGTCTGATGCTCAATAAAGTTGGATTTCGTGGATCATATTGATCGTTGGCGACCCCTTCTTGCGACAGTGCTGTGCCTGGAGCATGTAACTAAAGCAGGGCACTGGTAGCTGTGACCGTTTTAGGCTGTGCCTTTAAGAAAGGGACAGTTGCTTGAACACTCTGGCTGAATGTTTTGAAAACAAAGATATTCTAAACGAATTTCATTGGTAGATTGGTAGAATGCAACTTTAATTTTTCATTCAGTTTGAATCTCAGTTCAGTCTGTCTGTCTTTTTCAGGCTGTCTGTTTAAGTCTGAGCTGTCTGAGCAACAGCTGTGTGGGATGGAGTTAACCTTGAACTAACAGATAAGAAACTAATTCTTGCATACGCTTTGAGCTAACAGAATTCCCTCCTTAATAATTACCTTTTTCTCTCTCTCTAACCCTTTTTAGGAAAAAAGGGAGGTAGGGGGAGAGAGGAGGTATGGGGGGGACCCTCCTGGCTGGAGGAGGGAGTTTTGTTCTGTATTATGTTCTTTGCTATATATTTCTGTACATATTGTAAATATTGCATATTGTGTATACATTCACTGCATTTCATCCTACTTGTAAGTATCCATTTCTGCTTCTCCGACTGAGTTAGCCGTGGTTCTTTGTGTGGGGGGCAGAACTGAGCTTTCTGTCACCACCACAGTAGCTAAGGATGTTGACTTGCTGGAGCGTGTCCAGAGAAGGGCAATGAAGTTGGTGAGGGGTTTGGAACACAAGCCCTATGAGGAGAGGCTGAGGGAGCTGGGGTTGCTTATCCTGGAGAAGAGGAGACTCAGAGGAGACCTTATAGCTCTCTACAACTACCTTAAGGGAGGTTGTAGACAGGCAGATGTTGTTCTCTTCTCCCAGGCAAGTAGCACCAGAACAAGAGGACACAGTCTCAAGCTGTGCCAGGCGAGGTTTAGGCTGGAGGTTAGGAAGCCCATTGGAATGGGCTGCCTGAGGAGGTGGTGGAGTCACCATCATTGGAGGTGTTTAGGAGGAGACTTGATGGGGTGCTTGGTGCCATGGTTTAGTTGATTAGGTGGTGTTGGATTAATTGATAGGTTGGACACAATGATCTTGAAGGTCTCTTCCAAACTGGTTTATTCTACTCTATTCTATTCTATTCTATTCTAGTCACACAGAGAGTTATCTGGGAATAACAGGACGAACACCTGCATCAACAACCCTGCGTGTTATTAGTAGTTTCACCAATAATCTATAACAGCACGATGTGTGGTCACTCGTGGGGAACCAATGAAGCTATGCCAACGATGCTCTCTGAGTCTAGAGAAGCAGTAGAGGTTTCCTTAATAAATGAACAATACTACAACAATACTGGATCATATTGGTTGTTCATATTGACTCCATTCTCCATCACCAGCAGCTTGGAAGGTTCAGAGTGGAGATGAGGCCATAGAAATGTCCCTCAATGGGCAGAGCTGCTATGCATGAGGCCATCCAGAGGTGTCAGGAAACGGCAGGGAGAGCTGAGACAGCTCAGGGAAGGGATGGAAATGGCAGGGGGAGAGCTGGCTGGGGAAGCAAGATTGGTGTCAGCAGCCTGAAGGGAAACACCTGCAGGCATGGGACAGTGTAGGAGAGGCTGCAGTAGGGATGGCCAAGGGCTCTGGCAAGGCTGAGAGGACCAGCACTATCAAGGTCTTTGTCCCCTTGGCTCTGGCACTTGCCTGTGCCACCATGGCCTGGGCTTTGAGGATCTGAGGTTCTTCTAGTCCAAGGGCAGTGCTCAGGGCTTGGCCTTTCTGCTTCCTAGACCAAAGGCAAGTTTTTCTCCCCTGCACTTTGCCTTTGTCTGCCTGCAATCCTGGCCTCTAACAAGCTGCTCTAACGAGTCCCTGGGAAGCCCTTGTTAGTAACAAGCCTCAGTGAGGCCAATCAGTGCTTCAAGGTACTTTGGAGTTTGCTTCTGCCTTGGATTTCTTGAGAGGCTTCTTGGCAGTACCTTGGCAGAGTCCCGTGGCAGTACCTAAGGATGATGTAATCAGCCCCAAACACTCCATGGGGCTCATTAAATACTGCTGAACCTCTCATTATTGCCAATAATTGGAGAAGTTTTTATTGCACAAAGATCTGATAAAAATGTTTTCACAGGGTGAATCAGAGCCCTGAGCCACAGGTGAGGGACAGGATCTGCCTTGCCAGGGGCTGGGGGTCAGGGCTTGGCCCTTTGGATCACTGAAACCCCTCCAGGTTTCCTCAGCAGCAGAGCCACCTTGAGCTGCTTGTCCTGACCTGTCAGCACTGCCTCACTTCTCTGCTCTCACCACAGTCTCGAGATGCTTCAGTGCCTCCAGTGATGCTTCCCTTGCATCCACTGTCTCCTTCTGCTCTAACCAGACCCTGGGGACCCTTTCCCAGTATGGTTCACTGGGACCCATTAACAGTATAAGAAACTTCAGAGTTTGAATCTGACTTTGACTTCTGGAGAGGTTTCATCAGCTTCTCAGTCTCTGAGGTTCATGGACTTGGCACCAAAGCCACCAGAGGGCTCCTTTAAATTCTTTGGGCTGGTCCTGAGCTGCTGAGCTGGGCCAGGCTCCTTGGCATGATGGAGGCCTGTCCGGGAGCAGCTCCTCTGCACCACACAGCAGGGCTGTGGGAACTGCCAGGGGATCTCAGGGAGATGAGGAAGGCAAAAAGAGCTTCAAGGTGGCCAGGACTGGGAGGATGCTGAGAGCTCACTGGAGGAGAAGTCACTGCAGTTGCTGACAGGGTGAGTCTATGGTTGCAGGGCAGTGCAGCTGCAGTTCCTGGAGGCATCTCCTAAATCTGGGGCTGTGTGCTGGGGCAGGGACTCTGCTGCCTGTCAGGTTCAGCTCTCAAGCAGCAGGGAGTTCTTCATGATGCTTTGGGGAGAAGCTGTGGTTGGAAGGAGCCACCCTTGACAGGGCAAGGCAGGTCAGTGCAGGGTAGGTTCCTTCTGTGGAGATTCTACTGTGTGGCTCAGGGCTGCTCTCAGCTCCAGCTCAATTCAAGTACATTTTCAGGGGGACTTTTCATGACTATGTTCAGGCCAGGGGGTCCTGACCCAGGCTCTGCTCTCCTGAATCTTTGCTTCCACTGTCTCTGGCCTGGCTGGTGAGGAGGAAAACTCAGTTGTGCCTTTAGAGCAGGGGCTGACCCTTTTAAACCATCACAGAGAGCTTTACTGGGAACCTCACCAAGTGCCTACACTCCTCAACTGAGGCCCTTCCTGAGTGTCTGTCTGTCCCTCTCCTTGCCTGTCTCAGATGCTCTTTGTGTTGCTGATGGCTCTCTGGGCATGGAAGCCTCAGCTGCAGAGTCAGGCACAGACACTGGGAGATCTCCTGTGCAGGTGGAGCCACAGCAATGAGGTGTCCCAGCTGTCCTGCAGCCTGGGAAGCTCTGGGCAGTGCAGGCTGTGAGGCTGGCAGTGAGCTGACTGCAGGAGCTGCCATGGTCATGCCTTGGCTGTGTCCTTGAGGTGTCCATCCATGCTGTGCTGCCTTCCAGGGGACACTGAGCCAAGTGTCTCCTGGACTAGAGGTGGGATGCTGAGACCCTGAGACACTGAGTGGTGTGTGGTGGATCCCTCTGCTCTGAGCAATGTCTGGTGGCTGCTCAGGGTGACATGGGAGCATGGTCACCCTCCAGCTGAGGTGCAGAGCAGGGCGACAGAGAGTCCAAGGGGAGCTCTCCCACTCTTGCCTTTTACCCTAAGCCAGGACCAAGCAGTGCTCCAGCCTTGGAGCTGAAGGAAGGTCCCTGAGAATAAAGAGCAGCAGGTGTCTGTGTGACAGGGGAGGGTCTGTGGGGAGTGGTTTTGATTGTGGTGAGAGAAGTCTCCTCTCACTTGTCCCTGTCTCCTTCTCTACTGACGTGCCTCATGGCCAGAAGCAGCAGATGGCCAACAGCAGCTCCATCACCCACTTCCTCCTCCTGCCATTCCCAGGCACAAGGCAGCTGCAGCTCCTGCACTTCTGCCTCTTCCTGGCCATCTACCTGGCTGCCCTGCTGGGCAATGGCCTCATCATCACCACCATAGCCTGGGACCACCACCTCCACACCCCCATGTACTTCTTCCTCCTCAACCTCGCGCTCCTTGACCTGGGTGCCATCTCCACCACTGTGCCCAAATCAATGAACAATTTCCTGAGGGACACCAGGGACATCTCCTATGCAGGATGTATTATTCAGGTCTTTCTCTCAGTCTTTTTGCTTTCAGCAGAGTATTTTCTCCTCACCACCATGTCCTACGATCGCTATGTTGCCATCTGCAGACCCCTGCACTATGAGACCCTCCTGGGCAGCAGAGTTTGTCTCCACCTGGCAGCAGCTGTCTGGGTCTGTGGCTGTCTCTATGCTCTGCTGCACACAGCCAATACATTTTCACTGGCCTTTTGCCAGGGCAATGCCGTGGACCAGTTCTTCTGTGAAATCCCCCAGATTCTCAAGCTCTCCTGCTCCACATCCTACCTCAGAGAACTCTGGGTAATTTTGGTCGGTTCCTGTTTAGTGTTTGTCTGTTTTGTGTTGATTGTGGTGTCCTATGTGCAGATCTTCAGGGCAGTGCTGAGGATCCCCTCTCAGCAGGGACGCCACAAAGCCTTTGCCACCTGCCTCCCTCACCTGGCTGTGGTCTCCCTGTTTGTCAGCACTGTAATCTTTGCCTACCTGAAGCCCTCCTCCATCTCCTCCCCATCCCTGGACCTGGTGGTGTCTGTTCTGTACTCAGTGGTGCCTCCAGCAGTGAACCCTGTCATCTACAGCCTGAGGAACCAGGAGCTGAAGGTTGCCCTGAGCCAACTGATCCCTGGATGGTTTCAGAAGCAATAAACTCTTTGTCTTCTCCTGCAGAGCAGTTTTGATGTCACTCAGTGCAGGCCCAGCCTGGCTGCTGGAGTTCTGGCTGCTGCTGGGGCTGTTCCCCTTGTGAGAATGTTGTTCCCACACAAATGTCTTTCTTCAGACCCTTTCTGGTTCAGTGTTGTCCTGTCTGGTGTGACCCAGAGGCTGCAGACATGAGGAGCTGTGCTCCCTGTGTGTTCAATTTGACTACTCACTGTTTTCTTTGGGCAAAATGATAAAAAGACCCCTTCCAGAAAATGCAAAGGATGTGTCCTGTGTCCATTCCATTGTGCTATGAGAGCTAGAGGATGACCTTGGGAGAAAAGCACATAAATGCTGACAGGTGCTGCTTCTGCTACCCGATGGGCTTGTTCCCATGGCAATGGAGAGCTCCACTTGCTTCAGTGCAGGTTGTGCTTTTGCAGTCAAGCATCGAGGAGACAAAAGGTCAAGGTCTCCTTTCACTAAGTCAAATAAGGGAGCTAGCAGGGTTGTGCTAAGACCTATCTTACCCAGCTTATGGTTCCCAGTAATTTCTGCAAATCATTAAGGCTGGTCACAGATTGCTGTATTTGTATCATTTGTGGCTGCATTGCTTCATCTAAGTTTTTTAGTCCCAATTATTTGCAAGGTGCTTGGTGCTGCACCTTCTCTGGGGCTATTTCTAACCCATATTTCCTCAACACTTCTGTCATATTAGGCACAACTGCACTCAACATATCCTCTGTCTGTGTAACAATTCACACAGCATCCATATAGTGGTAGCACTACATGGTGTGATATTGTGCTCTGACATGTGATAATGCCTGTGCTACATACCATTGACAAATTGTGGGGCTGTTTTTCATGCCTTGAGGCAACACAGTCCACTGATACCTCTGACTGGGTTCACTATTATTAGTCACAGGGACTGTGAAGGCAAATTTTGGAGCATCATCAGGATTCAGTGGGATGATAAAGAAACAATCTTTCAAATCAATAATACAGATATTCCATTTCTCAGGCATCATTGCTGGTGAGGGCATTCCAGGCTGTGAAGAACCTATACTTTCCAGTACATTATTCACTTGTCTGAAGTCCTGAAGCAGCCTCCACGTCCCTGATTTTCTTCTTAATTACAAGACCAGGGTATTCCATGGGCTCTGAGATGATTCTAAATGGATTTGCTGCAGCAGTTCCTTTAGCAGGTCTTTGATGGCTCTGTGTTTTTCGTTGGGTAGAGGCCACTGATCCATCCACACAAGGGTCAATGTTAGCCACCATAATGGGATAGTAGGCCTACATGTGCCCTTAATTATAGTGGCCCCTACTAAAAATCCTGGGCGTTGGTAGTGATATTCACCCTCCACATACTTAAGATGTCTTGACCCCATGGATTCAAAGGCACTGCAGCTATGTGAGGATGAACAGTAGCCACTTGCCCCTCAGGGCTTACCACCTGGACAGGAAGCACTCTTTGTGGACTGGTTGTGTCCCCAACTCCTGGCACAGCAGCTGCTGTGGACATTGTCAGCCAGGACGAAGGCCAATGCATGGAGGATATGATTGTAACATCCTCACCTGTATCAATCACCCCTTAACTGTCACCTCTTTAGGCTGTTCACTCTCTGCTCTGAGCATACACGTCATCGTTGGCTGAGCAGTCAAAATAGTCAGTGCTCAAAAGCCTTCAGGCTTCCCTGTGGAACTGAAACCTCACATTCCCCTTTCCTGGGCTTCAACTGCCAGGACCTGTGCAGTAAAAGGCCCTGACTGTACTATTTGACTCCCTGCAGGGATAGGTACTGGAGGGGACGGTGTCCACAGCATGGCAGAGATTTGTCCTTGGCAATCAGAATCTATCACCCCTGGGAGCACAAAAAGTCCTTGTAAGGTAGTGCTAGATCTTCCTAAGAGTAAGGCCTTTAGCCCATGTCCCACAGGTCCATGTGCCTTTATGCACCTTTTCATGTGTTATGGTGAGTGAAATGTCTGTGGTGACATCCACTCCAGCGCTGCCCCTGGCTCTTGCTCGCAAGTGACCCCATAGGCCTGAAAGATGCTGTGGGGAGGCACTTGTGTCTGTGTGCATGCTCCCACAGCCCTCTGCTCCCTGTTTCCTGAATTACTTCTCAGGGAGGAGGTGGCCTTGGGTTATTAAACCCGAAGCAGCCATGTTTAGTGAGGTTTCATTCTTACTATACCATGCATAGGGGCCAGAGAGGAACAGGTTCCCATACCCATTATCTTTTTGTGGACAAGTTTTCTTCTAACGTCCCAGCTGCCCACATCTGAAACAAGTTTTTCATAGATGAACAGCAGCATTAAGACTGTCTGTAGACTACCGTGGCCTGACTGAAGTGACTCCTCCGATCAGCGCTGCCGTGCTGGACATGCTGGAGCTGCAGTATGAGCTGGAATCGAAGGTGGCCAAGTGGTATGCCACAAGTGACATTGCTAATGCCTTTTGCTCCATTCCAATTGCAGAAGAATGCAGGCCACACTTTGCTTTTACCTGGAGGGGAGTATAGTACCAATGGAATGGGTTGCCTCAGGGCTGGGTCCATAGCTCAACCATCTGCCATGAGGTGATCCAGACTGCCTTAGAGAAAGGAGGAGCCCCTGAGCATCTGCAGTTCATTGATGACATCATTGTATGGGGTGAGACAGCAGAGGAAGTTTACCAGAAGGGTAAAAGGATAACTGATATCCTGTTGGAAGCTGGCTTTGCCATAAAGACAAGCAAGGTGAAAGGGCCTGCCAAGGAGATCCAGCTCCTGGGTGTTAGATGGCAAGATGGCCATTGCCACATCCCTCAGGAGGTGGTGAACAGGGTAGCCACTATGGTGCAGCCCATGAACAAGAAAGAGACACAGTCTTTTTTGGGGCTCGTGGGCTTCTGGAAAATGCACATTCCCAGGTACAGCCAAATTGTGAAACCTCTCTTCCATGTAACAAGGAAGAAAAATGATTTAGTGTGGGGACCTGAGCAGCAGGTAGCATTAAAGCAGATCATATGAGAGATGGTCCAGGCTATGGCTCTGGGACCTGTTGGAACTGGACCAGAGATCAAGAATATGCTGTACACTGCGGCCGGTGAGAATGGTCCTACGTGGAGCTTGTGGCAGAAGGCTCCTGGTGAAACCAGGGGCAGGCCCCTAGGTTTCTGGAGGAAGGGCTACAAAGGTTCCAAGGCCAACTACAGCGCAACAGAGAAGGAAATGCAGGCTGCCTGTGAGGTCATTGGGACTGAATCACCTCTATTTCTAGCTCCAAGGCTTCCAGCCCTGACCTGGATGTTCAAAGGGAGAGGCTCAACCCCATATCATGCCACAGATGCCACCTGCAGGAAGTGGATGGCCCTGATAACTCAGCGAGCTCGGATGGGAAGTTTCAAACACCCTGGCATGATGGAAGTGATCAGCAACTGGCCAGAGGGTGCTGACTTGGGAATGCCACTAGAGCAGACAGTGAGCCATGCTGAGGAGGCTCCCGCATACAATGATCTCCCTGATAATGAGAAGGGCTGTGCTCTATTTACAGATGGGTCCTGCCGGCTTGTAGGCAGCAAGCGGAGATGGAAGGCAGCTGTCTGAAGCCCAACAAAGCAAGTGGCGGAAGCAAGGGATAGAAAAGGTCGATCCAGTCATCAAGCACAGGGAAAAGCTGTCCAGCTGGCCATGGATATAGCAGAATGAGAGAGCTGGCCTGTGCTGTACCTCTCTACTGACTCCTGGATAGTAGCCAATGCCTTGTGGGGGTGGCTGAAGGAATGGAGGAGGAACAGGTGGCAGAGGAAAGGGAAGCCTGTTTGGGCTGCTCAGCTGCGGCAAGACATTGCTGCCCGCCTGGACAGGCTGCCAATCAAGGTGCAACACACGGATGCACACATCCCCAAGAGCAGAGTCACAGAGGAGCACAAGCACAACCACCAAGCAGATCTGGCTGCTAAAATCTCCCGAATAGACTTGGACTGGGAACACAAGGGTGAGCTGTTCTTAGCTCACTGGGCCCAGGACACTTCTGGCCACCAAGGGAGAGATGCCACATCCTGGTGGGCTGGGGGCAGATCAGTGGAGATCTCTCTGGAGGCCATCTCACAGGTTATCCCTGAGTGTGACATCTGTGCTGCCATCAAGTAGGCCAAGTGCATGAAGCCTCTGTGGGATGTGGGGAGATGGTAGAAATAGAAGTACAGAGAGGCCTGGCAGATCAACTACATCACCCTGCCTTGGTCTCACAGTGGCAAACAGCACCTACTGACCTTGGTGGAGGCAAGTACAGGGTGGCTGGAAACCTACCGTATCCCAGTATCACTAAGGTTGGAAGAGACCTCAAAGATCATCGAGTCCAACCTGTCATCACAGACCTCATGACTAGACCATATCACCAAGTGCCACATCCAATCCCCTCTTGAACACCTCCAGGGATGGGGACTCCACCACCTCCCTGGGCAGCCCATTCCAATGACAAATGACTCTCTAGGTGAAGAACTTTCTCCTCACCTCCAGCCTAAACTTCCCCTGGCACAGCTTGAGACTGTGTCCTCTTGTTCTGGTGCTGCTTGCCTGGGAGAAGAGACCAACCCCTTCCTGGATACAACCACCAGGTAGTTGTAGAGAGCAATGAGGTCTCCCCTTAGCCTCCTCTTCTCCAGGCTAAACAATCCCGCTCCCTCAGCCTCTCCTCATAGGGCTTGTGCTCAAGGCCTCTCCCCAGTCTTGTCGCCCTTCTCTGGACACCTTCAAGTGTCTCGATGTCCTTCTTAAACTGAGGGGCCCAGAACTGGACACAGTACTCAAGGTGTGGCGTAACCAATGCAGAGTACAAGGGCACAATGACTTCCCTGCTCCTGCTGGCCATACTATTCCTAATACAGGCCAGGATGCCATTGGCCCTCTTGGCCACCTGGGAACACTGCTGGCTCATGTTTAGGCTGCTGTCAATCAGCACCCCCGGGTCCCTCTCTGTTTGGCAGCTCTCAGCCATGCTGACCCCAGCCTGTTGCTCTGCATGGGGTTGCCGTGGCCAAAGTGCAGCACCTGGCACTTGGACTTGTTAAATGCCATCCTGTTGGACTCTGCCCATCTGTCCAGACGGTAGAGGTTCCTCTGCAGAGCCCTTCTGCCCTCTAACTGATCAACATCTGCTCCCAACTTGGTGTCATAGGCAAATTTGCTGATGACTAACTCAACCCCCTCACCCATATCATCAATGAAGATATTAAAGAGGATGGGGCCCAGCCCTGATCCCTGGGGGACACCACTAGTGCCTGCCTGCCAGCTGGCTGTGGCACCATTCACCACCACTCTCTGGGCTTGGCCCTCCAGCCAGTTCCTAACCCAGCACAGAGTGTTGCGGTCCAAGCCACGAACTGACAGCTGTGGTGGGTTGAGAGAGAAGGTCCAGCTTTCCCTCCCCCACTAAGAAGAAGTAAGGAAAACCCACAGCTAACTCAGCCAGTGAAGCAAAAGGGAATGCTGCATTTACAAAGCTATTTGAGACCCAGGGAATTTATGTACACAAATATACAGAATTTACAATATATACAGAAATATACAGGCAAGAAGGATAACAGGAACAAAACCTCTGGACAGAGGGGGTTCCCCGCTGTACTCCCTCTCTCTCCCCCCTGCCTCCCTTTTTTCCCAAAGAGGGTTAGAGAGTGTGGCCATTTGACGCTGTGCCTTTAAGGAAGGGGCACACTGGCTAAGTGTTTATAAAATATTTTGGTATTCTAAATGAATTTCATTAGCCAAGTTGAGGTGGGAGGTGAGATTGGACACAGGGAAGCTGGGAACTTTCTCTCAGTCTTCCTTTCTTCGCTGTCCCTCTCGGCTGGATCTGCTTCTGGGATTCTGGCCAACTAAGATAAGATACTAACTCCTGTGCCAGGCCTTTCTTCCTTTCCTGCCCTGTTAACTGTCCACATCTCTTCTCTACCTCTTTTGGGGGAGAAGGGAGGTAGGGGGGTGAAGGGGGCACAGGGGGAAGCCCCCTCTGTGGGGGGTCTGGTTTCTGGTTGAGTTCAGGCCCTGTATATTCTTGTATATATTGTACAATACCTGTATTTGTTGTGTTACATATAATCTGTTTCCTTGTAAAATATAATCTCATTTCTCCGACTGGGTTTAGCCGTGGTCTCTTTCTCAGTGGGGGAGGGAAAGCAGAGCCTTTCCTTTCAAACCACCACAGAGAGGCAATTATTAGAAAAGAAGAATTTTAGTAGCAAGAAATATTAGTGCTGGATTAATGCTTATCTGTTATCTGTGGCCCTTCTGGCCAGATGCCCAGAAGCAGACAGGCTGGAAAGGGAGAGTGAAGAGGAACTGAACTGAGGAAACTTCCAGCTGCACTAAAACTTAAAGTTACATTCTACCAATCTACCAATTCTACCATTCTACCAATTCTACCAATGAAATTTGTTTAGAGTATCAATATTTACAAAAATATTCAGCCAGAGTGTCCCAGCACTGTCCCTTTCTTAAAGGCACAGCCTCAAATGGTCACAGTCCACCCTTCTAAACAATTTCATTGGCTGTTCGTACTGTCCATCCAATCTAGAACAATATTTACAGTTCGTAAGTAAAGTTCATAGTCCATTCCGGCTATACTCAGATGTAGATGGTTCAGAAGTCCAAGAAAATCAGGAAATAAGAAAAGTTGTGATTCAGTTCCAATTACTTCAGAAGCTGCTTTTACTCCTTCATAGGCAGCTAGAATCTCTTTTTCTGTTGGAGTATAATTAGCCTCTGAACCTCTGTAACCTCGACTCCAGAAACCAAGAGGTCGTCCATGTGTCTCACCTGGAGCTTTTTGCCACAAGCACCAGGTTGGACCATTGTCACCTGCAGCCGTGTACAAAATGTTCTTAATGTCTGGATCATCTCGGACAGGTCCCAGACCCACTGCTTGTACCACTTCTTGCTTTATCTGGTCAAAGGCTGCTTGTTGTTCAGGTCCCCAGTGGAAACTGTTTCTCTTTCGAGTCAGATCATACAGAGGTTTCACAATCTGACTGCATCCAGGAATGTGCAGTCTCCAAAATCCCACTATCCCCAAGAAACGTAGAGTTTCTTGCTTGGTGGGATTTGCCATGGTAGAGACTCTATTTACCACATCCACTGGAATGTGTCTGCGTCCATCCTGCCACTGCACTCCCAGAAACTGGATCTCTGTGGTAGGACCTGTTGCAGTTTGAGCTGGGTGCCCCCCTGGTGTGTTCACTTCCTGTGTCCAGAAGTCCAGCCCAGAGGGATGGACACAGGAAATTGTGTATTTCCTACCATAATTCTTTGCACCACTATAAGATCCAGTGCGGAGTCTAGCACGCTCTCTTTTCTTCCTCCTCTGCCAGCCAGTAACTGGGGGAGATGTCTCCTGGCTTTGGGCCTGGCTAGGCCCAAGGCCACGGGGGGATGGGCAGTCTCAGGCCTGGCCAGCTGAGACTATCCTAGTAAAGGGAGGGGGAAGAAGGAGCCCTGGGGGTCTCGGGTGTACCCTCAGGTGGGAATGGGATGCCTCTGGGTTTGCTTTGGGATCTTCCTTTGTCACTGCGCTTTGGGTTTTCTGTAACATTTCACTGCTTTCTATTTAAACTTTCATCACTTTTGCAATCTGTTTGTCTGAGTGTTTTATTCCTGCCCGTGGTGGGGAGAGAGGGGGCTGCCTCAACCCAGCACATTCTTGGTAGCAGAGGATGGTTATTGTGGGGAGGGGGTCTGCCTCTAACCCCACCACATTCTTGGCGAGCCAGGCAGGAGAAGGAGTTTGTTATTGTGCATTCTGCAGATCGGATTGCAGAAGATAAGAAAGTTTAAATTTAGTTCTGGGCGTCGTTCTGGTTTTCTGGCAGTTGGGGCTCAAAGTGTTGTTGTTGTTGGGGCGATTGTGTGAGTTCTCGTGGATTGCCGGGGGATACTTGGTGAGTGGCCGGTGGCACGGAGCCCCTCCTGCTATTTCAAGCAGGGGTGGCTCTTAACCATCGGAACTGGGGCATCGCTTGAGAATGCGGGACCTGCCCCTCCTCCACCTTTACTCTCTGCGGAGTGGCAGAAGCGGCGGGGGGTGAAGTGGGGGAAGGGGCAGCGGCGAGCAGATCAAAGTCAGGTCCGTTCTCGCTGCGGGGTAGGGCCAGCCGCGGCGGAGCGGGCGAGCCCGGCTCCCGATACCCAGGAAGGGTGAACAGGAACTCAGTTCGAAAGCTGTTCTCAAGGGCCCTGGGGACGCGTTTATGGTTTTCGCTGGAGGAGCCGTTTGAATGCCCGAGGGGTGGAGGCGATTTTGATTCTGTACTGCGGCGGTAGAGGTGGCTGGAGCCCTGCTGTATGCTCGGGTTGCGGCGGCTGAGGGCTGAGCCGTGCGCTCGGAGCGGCGGCGGCGGCTCGGGCCGTGCACTCGGAGCGGCGGCGGGGCCAGCCCTGTTCTCTTCCCCGACGTTTTCGGACGAGTTCCGAAAATGGCGCCTAGCACCTGGCTCCACCTCCCTTCTTCTCAGCAGGTTGTGGAGCAGCCCCTCCTCTCCCGGGGTGGGGCTGTGTACTTGGAGCTGCCACATCTGCGGTACGCGAACGCCCAGTGGAGGGGCGGTGTACCTGTGGCATGCATCTATGGAGCCTCGGGCCGCGGCTGAAAGCGGTCAGCACTGGGCTTGGGATAGGTCCATGCAGTGTTGAGAGAGGCTCAGCGTGCTATTTTCCTGGAGGGGTGGAGAAGCAGCAGAGCCTGATTGTTCTGACTGGCTTGCCCCAGGAGTGGAAATATGCCGCTGAGTGGATAGAGATGGGAATAAAGGTTTGGTTGAGAAGTTGTGAGGTTCTTTCCAGGTGACCAGGATGTCCAACGGATCCATGAAGAGCTTGCACTACAGAAGAGTAAACTCTGCATCGCGGGAGGTTCCGTTAGATGAGAGGAGAAGGACTGGAATGGACTGACACTTGAGCTTGAAGGAAAGACTGTTTGAGTGGATGCCCAGATGAAGATGTGGACTTCGCTGGACATGTCATCAGAAGATTTCTGATTTGATGATGTGTTTAGGTGCAGAGATTATGGTATGAAATACAGGGGTGGCATGTTGCAGTTTGAGCTGGGTGCCCCCCTGGTGTATTCACTTCCTGTGTCCAGAAGTCCAGCCCAGAGGGATGGACACAGGAAATTGTGTATTTCCTACCATAATTCTTTGCACCACTATAAGATCCAGTGCGGAGTCTAGCACGCTCTCTTTTCTTCCTCCTCCTCCAGCCGGTAACTGGGGGAGATGTCTGCTGGCTTTGGGCCTGGCTAGGCCCAAGGCCACAGGGGGATGGGCAGTCTCAGGCCTGGCCAGCTGAGACTAGCCTAGTAAAGGGAGGGGGAAGAAGGAGCCCTGGGGGTCTCGGGTGTACCCTCAGGTGGGAATGGGATGCCTCTGGGTTTGCTTTGGGATCTTTCTTTGTCACTGCGCTTTGGGTTTTCTGTAACATTTCACTGCTTTCTATTTAAACTTTCATCACTTTTGCAATCCGTTTGTCTGAGTGTTTTATTCCTGCCCGTGGTGGGGAGAGAGGGGGCTGCCTCAACCCAGCACATTTCACCTTGTCTCTCTTGATGGCAAAACCAGCATTCAGAAGAATATCCATGATTTTGTTACCTTTCTCGAAGACTCATTGATGAACTGGATGTGTTCTGGAGCACCACCTTCCTCCAGAGCATCATGGATCACTGCATGACAGATGCTGGAGCTGTGGATCCATTGGCAGTCTGTTGAAAGTGTACTGGATTCCTCTCCAGGTGAAAGCAAACTGAGGCCTGCATTCCTCTGCTATGGGAATAGAGAAGGCATTAGCAATGTCTATGGTAGCATACCATTTGGCCTCTTTGGATTCCAGCTCATACTGGAGTTCCATCATGTCTGGTACTGCTGCACTCATAGGCGGAGTTACTTCATTCAGGGCTCGGTAGTCCACTGTCAGACGCCAGTCTCCATTCGGCTTTCGCACAGGCCACACTGGACTGTTGAAAGGTGAATGAGTTTTGCTGATGACTTTCTGACTCTCCAACTGATGAATCAGATTCTGAATGGGCAACAAAACATTCTAAAACCCACAGCACCTTCATTTCGTTTCTCCGGCTGAGACGAGCAATAAATCAACTTAATTACCAGGCCCCACATCGGTGAGCCAAAAAAAAAGGAATGTGGTGGGTTGAAAGGAAAGGCTCTGCTTTCCCTCCCCCACTGAAAAAGAAACCGTGGCTAACTCAGTAATTAGAAAAAAAGCAGACTATGTATTTACAAGCATGTATAGGAAGCAGATTACATGTAACACCACAAATACAGGGATTTTACAATATATACAGGAATATACAGCAAATGAACTCAACCAGAAACCAGACCACCCACAGAGGGGCTTCCCCTTGTGCCCCCTTCACCCCCCTACCTCCCTTCTCCCCCCAAAGAGGTAGAAAAGGAGACATGGCGGTTAGCAGGACAGGGGAAAAAAAACAGAGGCCTGGTACAGGAGAGTTAGTTCTTACCTCTTAGTTGGCCAGAGGCCCAGAAGCAGTCCAGCTGAAAGGGACAGCGAAGGAAGGAAGACTGAGAGAAAGTCCCAGCCATGCTGGGTCCAATCTCACCTCCCCCCTAGACCAGCCAATGAAATTCATTTAGGATACCAAAGTATTTTATAAGCATTTAGCCAGTGTGCCCCTTCCTTAAAGGCACAGCCTCAAACAATCACACTTACTATGTACCAGCTGCAGGGAAGTTTGAACGCTACAACGGTTTGCTGAAGACCACTCTCAAAGCCATGGGAGGTGGATCTGTGAAAAACTGGGAGAAACATTTAGCTCAAGCAACCTGGCTGGTGAATAATAGAGGTTCAGTGAACCGAGCTGGACCAGCACATTCAGATCTGCTACAGAAAGTAGAAGGTGATAGAGTTCCTGTTGTTAGAGAAAAGAACCTGTTAGGTAAAACTGTTTGGGTATTTTCGCCCTCAGGAGAGGCTAAACCTGTCCGAGAGGTGGTTTCAGCAGAAGGTCCTGGTCACACTTATTGGGTAAATCAAGAGAATGGTGAAATTCAGTGTATTCCACAAAGAAATTTAACTTTAGCTGAGAGAGTTTAATTTCAGACTGTTGTACAGCTACATCACGTCCAAAGGAAGAATCCCTGAGGAATCTACAGTGCACGAACCCTGAGAACTCTGAGAGCCCTGAGTCAACTGAGAGTCCCTGATCCCTTCTCTTTGCTTCATCTGTGAAGAGACAAACTGTTTTCTCTTTTCTTGTTTCCTGATTTTCTTGGACTTCTGAATCATCTACAGCTGAGGATAGCCAGAACGGACTACGAACTTTCCTTCCGAACTGTAAATATTGTTTTGGATTGGATGGACAGTACGAACAGCCAATGAGATTGTTTAGAAGGGGTGGACTGTGACCATTTGAGGCTGTGCCTTTAAGAAAGGGACAGTTCCTGGAACACTCTGGCTGAATGTTTTGGTGGAAGAATGAAAAAAAAAGATCAACCTAAAAGAATTTCATTGGTAGATTGGTAGAATGCAACTTTAAATTTTTAGTTTTAGTTCAGTTTGAATCTCATTCAGTTCAGTCTGTCTGTTTCAGTCTCTCTGAGCAACAGCTGTGTTCGGTCTGTGCTGGCAGGTGCTGATCTTCAACTAACCAGATAAGAAACTAATTCTTGCATAGGCTTTGAGCTAACAGAATTTCCTCCTTAATAATGACCTTTCTCTCTTTCTAACCCTTTTTTTGGACAAAAGGGAGGTAGGGGGAGAGGGAGACCCTCCTGGCTGGAGGAGGGAAAGTTTTTTTTCTGTGTTACATTCTTTGCTGTATATTTCTGTATATATAGTAAATACTGTATATTGTGTATATATTCATCTGCAATTCATCCTGCTTGTAAATATAGCTTATCTATTTTGCTTATCTGACTGAGTTAGCCATGGTCTCTTTGTGTGCGGGAGAGAACTGAACTTCCTTTCACCACCACAGAGGCTCAGGGCACTGCCATAGCAGTGTGCACATGGCTGAAGGCTGATTTCAGAGAGAATAGAGCTCTGGGGAGTGGGAAGAGACCAAAACCTCCACAAAGAGCAGCTTGGAAGATTCAGAGTGGAGATGAGGCCAAAGAAATATCCCTCAAAGGGCAGAGCTGCTATGCATGAGGCCATCCAGAGGTGTCAGGAAGTGGCAGGGAGAGCTGAGACAGCTCAGGGAAGGGATGGAAATGGCAGGGGGAAATCTGGCGGGGGAAGCAAGATTGGTGTCAGCAGCCTGAAGGGAAAGAGCTGCAGGCGTGGGACAGTGTAGGACAGGCTGCAGTAGGGAGGGCCAAGGACTCTGGCAAGGCTGAGGCCCAATAGGAACAAGGTCTTTGTCCCCTTGGCTCTGGCAGTTGCCTCTACCACCAAGGCCTGGGAGGAGAAAGATTTCTTTCAAGCTTCTTCTAGGGGTTCTTCTAGTCCAAGGGCAGTGGTCAGGGCTTGGCCTTTCTGCTTCCTAGACTAAAGGCAAGTTTTTATCCCCTCTACTTTGCCTTTGTCTCCCTGCAATCCTGGCCTCTAACAAGCTGCTCTAACGAGTCCCTGGGGGGCCTTTGTCAGTAACAAGCCTCAGTGAGGCCAATCAGTGCTTCAAGGTACTTTGGAGTTTGCTTCTGACTTGGACTTCTTGAAAGGCTTCTTGGCAGTACCTTGGCAGAGTCTCCTGGCAGTAACCAAGGATGATGTAATCAGCCCCAAAATACCCCATGGGGCTCATTAAATACTGCTGAACATCTAATTGTTGCCAAGGTTTCTGCAGCTAATTGGAGAGGGTTTTATTGCAGAAAGCATCTGATAAAAAGTACTTTTAAAGGTACATTTCATTACTTTTCACCAGCAAATCATAGCAAAACCTGACAAGGTCCTACCCTGCTCACTGCTCATCCTCACTCACCACTGCCCCCAGCAGAGCCACAGGTGAGGGACAGGATCTGCCTTGCCAGGGGCTGGGGGTCAGGGCTTGGCCCTTTGGATCAATGAAACCCCTCCAGGTTTCTTCAGCAGCAGAGCCACCTTTAGCTGCTTGTCCTGACCTGTCAGCACTGCCTCAGTTCTCTGCTCTCCCCACAGCCTGCAGATGCTTCAGTGCCTCCAGTGATGCTTCCCTTGCATCCACTGTCTCCTTCTGCTCTAACCAGACCTTGGGGACCCTTTCCCAGTATGGTTCACTGGGACCCATTAAGAGTACAAGAAACTTCAGAGTTTGAATCTGACTTTGACTTCTGGAGAGGTTTCATCAGCTTCCTCTCAGTCCCTGCGGTTCATGGACTTGGCACCAAAGCCACCAGAGGGCTCCTTTAAATGCCTTGGGCTGTTCTGTTGTGCTGAGCCAGGCCAGGCTCCTGGGCTGGAAGGTTGCTACTGGCAAGCAGGCAGAGCTGCAGAGACATCTCTGGCCAGGAGCAGCTCCTCTGCACAGCACAGCAGGGCTGAGGATACTGCCCGAGGATCTCAGAGAGATGAGGAAGGCAGAGAGAGCTTCGAGGTGGCCAGGACTGGGAGGATGCTGAGAGCTCACTGGAGGAGAAGTCACTGCAGTCACTGACACTGTGAGGCTGTGGGTGCAGGGCGGTTCAGGTGCAGTTTCAAGAGGAATCTTCTGAAGCTGGCACAGCCCCAGCTGATGCTGGCTGTGGGGAGAAACTGTGGGTGGATGGAGCCACCCCTGGCAGTGCAGAGCAGGGCAGGGTGGGGCAGGGTCCTTCTGCTCTGGAGAGGCTATTCTGTGGGTCAGGGCTGCTCACAGCTGCAGCTCAGCACCAGGGAACTTCCAAAGGGATGCTTCAAGGACAAGGTCCAAGCAGGGTCTGCTCTAAAGAGAGAAGAGTTCCTGAGTCTGTGTTTGCAGTTTCCTATTCTGAGGACAAGGGAAAGTGGGGAGTGAGAGGTAGCAAAGGACCATTCAAGTTGGAACAAGTCCTTGAAACTGGGGAGGTGTATCTTGGAGTGGTCAGGAGGTCCGCTGGGAGCCTCCTAAAGAGCCTTCAGCCACTCCTCTGCCTGTGGACAGCACCAGCAGCACCCTGTCTGGACTCATCAGGATGCTCCCAGCCAGTGCCCTGCAAACAGGCAGGTTTCTGTAGGTGAGTGCAGAGGAGCTGGACTAGGCTCTGTGAACAGGGCAAATCCATCACACAGCACACTCCTGCCAGGGTGACAACCTCCAGGCAGCAGGGATCTGATCAGGGAAGGAGAAGAAACTGAACCCAGCAATGTTGTGGGAGGGAGCATTCAGACATCTCCATCTGATCCCCTCCAGGGCAGAACCTGCTTCTGAGCAAGGCCCTTGGACTCCTCTTCCCCAGAGAAAAGCCTCAGGGCCATGGGCTCCAAGGTGTAAAGCACCTCCTCTGCAGCCAGAGCTGCAGCAGAGGCAGAGCTGCCACAGGAGAGGAAATGCCATTGGGTGTTGCAATGCGCCCTGAGTGTGCTGGGCTGCAAGTGTGGTGCTGAGACCTTCAGAGAGGCTGAAACACTGAGTGGTCTGTGAGGGATCCCTCTGCTCTCAGCAGGGTCTGGTGGCTTTTCAGGGGCACATGGGAGTGTGATCACCTCCAGCTCAGCAGGGCACAAGCCCAGAGAAGTGGGGAAGTAGCAGCAGGGCCAGAGCAGCTCCCCTCACTCTGCTCTGAGCCACAGGCAGTCTCTTGCCTTGCAGGCTTCTGCTCTCTCTGCTCCCCCTGAGGGCGGCAGAAATGCTGTGTGTGAGAACTTGTGACAGCCATGAACACTCTGGGGGTGAGATGTGGGCAGCTGGAGTACAAAAGCCCAAAACATTCAGGAACTGCCTTTTTCTACCCTCTCTCCTTAGCACTGGCAGATGCTGAGAAGCCTTTCTGCTTTGGGACTCCTCCATCTGAAAGTGGACAGCAGAGCTTGCTGCTGCCTCCAGCACTGCCCTGCTGCAGAGAAGGACTGACTCAGCAGCAGGAAGCAGGAAGAGTCTCTGCTCTTCTCTGTAGGCTCAGTCAGCACAAGAGTCCAGCAACAGAGCTGGAGGGAGGTCTCCTCAAAAAGAAAACTTCAGTCTCTGTATCCGGGGCTGAGAAATGGCTTTGGTTGTGCTCCATTGACTTGTGACTGCCTTTGCCTTTTGGCTTCTGCACTGTGCACAAAGGACACAAATGTCCAACAGCAGCTCCATCACCCACTTCCTCCTCCTGCCATTCCCAGGCACAAGGCAGCTGCAGCTCCTGCACTTCAGCCTCTTCCTGGCCATCTACCTGGCTGCCCTGCTGGGCAATGGCCTCATCATCAGCACCATAGCCTGGGACCACCACCTCCACACCCCCATGTACTTCTTCCTCCTCAACCTTGCCCTCCTTGACCTGGGTGCCATCTCCACCACAGTCCCCAAATCCATGGACAATTCCCTGAGGGACACCAGGGCCATCTCCTACACAGGATGTGTTCTCCAGGTCTTCTTTTATATATTCCTAATTGCTACAGAGTATTTTCTCCTCACCACCATGTCCTACGATCGCTATGTTGCCATCTGCAGACCCCTGCACTATGAGACCCTCCTGGGCAGCAGAGTTTGTCTCCACCTGGCAGCAGCTGCCTGGACCTGTGGCTTTCTCTATGCTCTGCTGCACACAGCCAATACATTTTCCCTGCCCCTCTGCCAGGGCAATGCTGTGGACCAGTTCTTCTGTGAAGTCCCCCAGATCCTCAAGCTCTCCTGCTCCACATCCTACCTCAGGGAACTTTGGCTTCTTGTGGCCAGTGTCTGTTTAGTCTTTGTCTGTTTTGTGTTGATTGTGGTGTCCTATGTGCAGATCTTCAGGGCAGTGCTGAGGATCCCCTCTCAGCAGGGACGCCACAAAGCCTTTGCCACCTGCCTGCCTCACCTGGCTGTGGTCTCCCTCTTTGTCAGCACTGTAATCCCTGCCTACGTGAAGCCCTCTTCTATCTCCTCCCCATCCCTGGATCTGGTGCTTGCAGTTCTGTATTCAGTGGTGCCTCCAGCAGTGAACCCTCTCATCTACAGCCTGAGGAACCAGGAGCTCAAGGATGCCCTGAGCCAACTGATCCCTGGCTGGTTTCAGCAGCAATAAACTCTTTGTCTTCTCCTGCAGAGCAGATCTGATGTCACTCACAGTCTGGTTTCTCTCTTTTGGCTACTGCTGTTGTGCTCTGGCCTAAAAGTTCAGCAGTTCAGGCTGTGTTCAGTGTCTGCTGTCTTTGGACAGACCCCTACTGATTTACAGCAAGGTTCAAGGGAAGGGACTTAGCAGAGGCCCCTTTGTGATTTGCATGCACATAGAGAAGGTGAACTGCCTGGTTCCTCCCTTTCTCTTCTAACTGCCTCTTAGCCAATTCTTCCTTTGTAAAGACACTCCCTCCTTTTGATCCCACCAATCCCTCCTCTTCTTTTTGTAATAGTTGTCTTCACAAAATTCATTCCCCATTAACTTAATCCTTTCCTCTTGGCTCATTTCTAATGTTGGTCTTATTTGCAGATACATCATACTGCTCTTTTTTGTAGCCTTTTCTGGCTCACTTGATATGGCTACAACCTGCACCTGCCTGACTGCAGGATGGATAAGCCATACAAAGCAGGGTATCAGACATGGCAGAAAGATTAGAGCTGCTGTTGCACAAAGAGAGAAGAATGACTCTCATTTGACCCATGGCCACCAGGCAACCAAGACAATGTGTCCCATTCCAGTCCTTGCCAGGTTTGGACTGGTCCAGGAGCTATTTCCCTGCTGTTGGTGGCTGTATTTATTGCTGCTTCCCCATTGTCCTCAACCTTTAGGCACCAATCAGATGTATTAAACTTTCCGCATCCACCTCCTTCCTCAGCTAATAGACAGTCTGGAGAGTCCATTTTGGTGCATTGCCTCTCACACTTGAGTTTGGTGTTTGGCTAATAGTACCTGTGGATATAGTCTACCTGGACACCAGCAAGGCCTTTGACACTGTCCCCCACAGCAAACTCCTGGCCAAGCTATCAGCCCATGATTTGGACAACAGCACTCTGAGCTGGGTTAGGAACTGGCTGGAGGCTGAGCCCAGAGAGTGGTGGTGAACGGTGCCACATCCAGCTGGCAGCCAGTCACTAGTGGTGTGCCCCAAGGACCAGTGCTGGGCCCCATGCTCTTTAACATCTTTATTGATGATCTGGACGAGGACATTGAGTCCATCATCAGTAAATTTGCTGACGACACCAAGCTGGGGGCAGGAGTTGATCTGCTGGAGGGTAGAGAGGCTCTGCACAGGGACCTCGACAGGCTGGACAGATGGGCAGAGTCCAAGGGCAGGAGACTGAATACATCCAAGTGCCAGGTTCTGCACACTGGCCACAACAACCCCATGCAGTGCTACAGGCTGGGGTCAGAGTGGCTGGAGAGCGGCCAGGTAGAGAGCGACCTGGGGGTACTGGTCGATGGTAGGCTGAACATGAGCCTGCAGTGTGCCCAGGTGGCCAAGAGGGCCAATGGCATCCTGGCCTTCATCAGGAACCGTGTGGCCAGCAGGAGCAGGGAGGTCATTCTACCCCTGTACACTGCACTGGTTAGGCCACACCTTCAGTCCTGTGTCCAGTTCTGGGCCCCTCAGTTTAGGAAGGAGGTTGACTTGCTGGAATGTGTCCAGAGAAGGGCAATGAAGTTGGTGAGGGGTTTGGAACACAGCCCTGTGAAGAGAGGCTGAGGGAGCTGGGGTTGCTTAGCCTGGAGAAGAGGAGGCTCAGAGGAGACCTTATTGCTCTCTACAACTCCCTGAAGGGAGGTTGTAGACAGGCAGAGGTTGATCTCTTCTCCCAGGCAACCAGCACCAGAACAAGGGGACACAGTCTGAAGCTGCACTAGGGGAGGTTTAGG
This sequence comes from Dryobates pubescens, assembly GCF_014839835.1. Taxonomy (NCBI): domain Eukaryota; kingdom Metazoa; phylum Chordata; class Aves; order Piciformes; family Picidae; genus Dryobates; species Dryobates pubescens. Next base: position 264,283 of record NW_026530778.1, read on the forward strand.
CTGGATGTTAGGAAGAAATTCTACAGAGAGAGAGTGATTGCCCATTGGAATGGGCTGCCCGGGGAGGTGGTGGAGTTACCATCATTGGAGGTGTTTAGGAGAGACTTGACAGGGTATTTGGTTGCATGGTTTAATTGATTAGGTGGTGTTGGATGATAGGTTGGACACGATGATCTTGAAGGTCTCTTCCAACCTGGTCTATTCCATTCCATTCCATTCTCTTCCTCCCCTCCCCTCCCCTCCCCTCCCCTCCCCTCCCCTCCCCTCCCCTCCCCTCCCCTCCCCTCTCCTCCCCTCCCCTTTCCTCCCTCCCCTCCCTCCCCTCTCCTCTCCTCTTCTCTCCTCTCCTCTCCTCTCCTCTCCTCTCCTCTCCTCTCCTCTCCTCTCCTCTCCTCTCCTCTCCTCTCCTCTCCTCTCCTCTCCTCTCCTCTCCTCTCCTCTCCTCTCCTCTCCTCTCCTCTCCTCTCCTCTCCTCTCCTCTCCTCTCCCCTCCCCTCCCCTCCCCTCCCCTTCGGCCCCCAAGGCAGTCTCATTGCTGTTGAGTTCCACCACAGCCTGTAATCAAATTCTGTTCAGCATAGATTGGAGTTCCATGTCCCCAACTACCATCTGGAGCCCAGGTGGCAGGTCCATAGGTCTCTCTTCTTCTTTGGGGCAGCCACTCATCATCACCCCACACCTGAGCACCTCCAGCTTTGAAAGATCTTTTCTCTCCCTCCAACTCTTCAAAAATGGGGATCCCCAATTCATTGCTTTACTGAGGAGGTAGCAACAAAAATCCCAGCTGGATGATCCCTCATGTGCAACTCCCCCCACAGTGTGCTGGTAGTTCTGGATAAGCTGTTTGTCCACAAAGCCAAAATAATCCATCTGGGGCTTTCCACCAATTGTTAGATGCAATATCTATATTTTGCCAGAATTTTGAGGTACTTGATATTCCCTGAGATAGATTTGTCCCTGAACCATTGAATATGTCATTGTCAGTGGTGTTCATATAATTTTTAGCCTTCTCCCTAGACCAGTCCCATAAAGGGTCTTCAGGCTACCAAGCAGAGTGGGTACCATTGTATCTTAATGTCTGTCTGCAGGGGGTTTCTCCAACCCATTTATCAAAAGAGCTCCCCTTTTGCTCTGGGCATTCTGCTCCCATAGTGTTTGATGGCAGTGCCCATTCCTGAGGTCTTCCATTTTTACCTGGAATCATTGAGTGATTCCATTTGATTCTTTTGTAAGGATCTAAGCTGGTTCCTTCGCATGGCCATTCTCCACTCATCAGGAGACCTGCACAGACACAGCAATTAGAATAGAATAGAGTAGAGTAGAGTAGAGTAGAATAGAATAGAATAGACCAGGTTGGAAGAGACCTTTGACTCCACCACCTCCCTGGGCAGCCCATTTCAATGCCCAGCCACTCTTTCTACAAAGAACTTCTTCCTAACCTCCAGCCTAAACCTCCCCTGGCAGAGCTTGAGACTGTGTCCTCTTGTTCTGGTGCTGGCCACCCAGGAGAATTTACATTGAAGTTCTCTGCCACTTTCTCAGCTAGATCTACAAATCAATTCTTGCCTACAAAAGGGAGTCCCAGTTCCTTTGGTAACTTTTCCTTGAGCTCTCTCTGCAGTGTGCTCACCTCACTTCCAGGTCATGGTTTAGACACGAATGCCTTTAAGGCTTTGATCATATTCTGTGCCAGTTGTTCTTTGGCCTGACCCTGTAGCCCTCCATTGTCACTAAGGCCCCACTGGCCTAGCTTACTGAAGCAGATCCAGGGTTCCCCTTTTGGGCAGGCCTGGCTTCTATTGATGCCTCCTTGGCCCAGAGTTTGGGCCATCCAATAGGTCTGCCCTGGTTCAGTATACTCCTTAAGGTTCTGACAGCAGCCTGAGTCAATGTGGGTGTGATAGACAAAGCTACAGTGTCTGTTCCTCCCAGTTCTGACCTGTTGATAACACTGTGTACAAGGGATGGCTTTAATGGCTGTGACAAAAGCCCTTACAGGTCATAACAACTGGCAGCCAGCCTGAACCATCTCATGGCAAGGTCTGGTGTAGTAAATACTTCCACCACTCAACACCTATTGGATTGCAGCCAACAGCAGAGCAAGAAGTTCTTCTTGGTGGCAAACACAGTGACCAACCCAGTCCTGCCCTTGACTGGATAGGCAATGGATGTCAGTCCTTCCTTTAATCCAGCCTGTGCCTGAGCTATCCTACTGCTCCCTGCACCAAATGTGGTCAATGGAAGCACAAAAATGCTTCTGTATCAAGCAGGCAGTGACAGTCTGATGGCTAGCATCAGCCCCCCAGGCACTGGAGGAGCCAAAGGAGGGAAGCTCTGTCAGACCAATCTAGCAGAGTATCGGTGGGTAAACACCTGGCAATCCTCCCAGCCCTGACCTACTGCTCACTGCTCTGAGCCACTTCTGCAGGGAGTTAACCACAGTTTCCTGTCTCTTTCTTCCAGTTCAGGAGTCCAGTTGTCTGGGACCTTGGAGGTCTTGACTCATGTGTGATGAGGCCACCTGTACTCAGCTGGTTTGATGTGGGAAAGGAGAGACATGGATCTGTTGGAGCAGGGGCCTGAGAAGGCCACAGCAATGCTGGGAGGGCTGGAAGCCTTCTGTTGTGATCCAGGATGAGAGAGTTGGCCTTGTTCAGCCTGAAGAAGAGAAGGCGCCAGGGAGACCTTCTGGTGGCCTTTCAGTGTTTAAGGAGGCCAATCACAAAGCTGGGGGCAGGTTTTAAGCAGGTCCTCTTGTGACAGGACAAGGGGTGATGGCTTGAACTAAAGGAGGAGGATTCAGACTGCAGAGAAGGAAGAAATGTTTGACACTGAGGGTGGTGAGGCCCTGTTCCTGGCTGCCCAGAGAGGTGGGAGATGCCACAGCCCTGAAACCAGCTCTGAGCAACCTGCTCTAGGTACAGATGTCTCTGCTGACAGCAAAGGGTTGGACTGGATGATCTTGAAAGGTCCCTTCCTACCCAAACCATTCCATGAGTCTATGTTGGCAGCCCTCTCTCAGAGTCCACCTGCCCAGCACCCAGAGCAGCAACTCCGTGACATCAGTGCCAGGGCCAAGGGCATTGTGGCACCATGAGCCCTGCAGGCACTGCAGCAGCTGCTACACTGCTGGTGCCCAGCCCTCAGTTCCTGCAGCCTCTGTGTGCTGCTGGCAGCAAGGACTTTGCTGCCCCTCCTCATCCTGCTGGCCCTCTGCTGCCACACACATGCACATGGGGCACCTGTGTGTGAGTGGCACCACACTGTGGGAGGGAGCTTGGGCAACCCTGAGGGGGTTCCCTGGGAGTGCCCCTTGTGCCCTGTGGCCATACCACAGCCCGGAGAACTTCCAGCTGGTCTGGGGACTCTGTCAGCATTTCCACTTGCCCACCACAGGCCCTGCTGCGCTCCAGCAGACCTGAGGCTTCCAACAGGATTTCCATCAAGCCACCACTGACCTTGCTGCTGTCACAGCCCTGTTTTGGGGTGCTGATGGAGTCCCAGCAGCCCCTCAGAACAGGCTGCCCTTGGGTGAGGAATGTATGAACCCTGACCTTGGATAACGAGATGCAGAAATGCAGAGGAGAGAATCTCAGCAGTGCTCTTAGGAGTCCTTTATTACAGCCTTGGCACAAATCCACAGCATGACAGAGTCTCAGAGTGGCCTTAGCACAAGGCCCAGAAGCCCTTAACACAAGAAGCAGCTAACAGAAGTCCTGAGCAGCCCTCACCCCACAATGGTCTCTGTTGCTCCATAGCAGCTGTTGAAATTCTCTTTCTTCTCAATCCCTTAACCAGCAAACCCCAGCCACAGCTAAAAGCATCTAGATTTCCCCTCTAAATCTCAGCAGAATCCTTATTCTAAAGCGCTATCATGAATAGAAAGACCAAAACCATTCTGTAATAGCCTTGCTCTAAACTCTTGCCTTATGCTAACACCAGGAATTGTTGCCAGACCAAAAGACTCTGTTAAAATCAAACCAGGGAAGGAACCTCAAAGATAAAAGGCAAAAAAGATTTTACATTCCAGAGAGCTCTTTTGAAATGCAGACAGAAAAAGTCCTAAATCATTCAACCCAGGAGAGAACTATTGACCTATAGACTGACCAACAACTTCTTCTGGTTAAAATGGCTCCAAACTTATTTGAATTGCAACTTCTCCAAGCACAAAACTTTTTCACTATCCATTACCACCACTGCCACTATTTTACTCTGATCAGTTGCTGTCACCTTTGGTGTGATCAAGGTCACTCTGTTCCTATTGCTGTGGTCTGTTCTTATTACCTATGCTGATTATTCACAGTCCCTTGATCCTAGATGATTCCATTCCACCCCAGATTATTCTATTCCTTATTTACTATTACTCCTCAGCTATTATTACAATTCCTTCCTGCATATCACCTTTGATTGGAATTACTTATTAACTAGCAGACTTTAATTACTTCATACTTATCACAATCACTCATTATTTGTTCTTCCTACTCTTCCTATCCCTATTTCAATTAAGATTCCTTATTGCTGTTGCTATTATTAGCATTACTCTGTTCTTCCCTTGCAGGTCACCTACCTCCCCCTGCAATTTTATACCCAGGCTTTTCCAGAGAGTATCCAATTGGATCATTTATTACCAGCACTGAAGACCCACTTTAAGACTAGCTTTAAGACTTATTCCAAGAATAAACCAACTCCAAAGTCATTCTCCAGACCAGGGGACCAGGGGCTGCCTCTACAAAATGTTAGCAGAGCTTTGGGAACCAGCAAACCAATTCAGCACTCAGTCTCTTGAAAGCCTGAAGCTGCTCCTGCAAGCTGTGGAACCTGTGAGTGAGGGCGAGAGAGGAGGTGTGGGATGGGGGGGGATGGGGGCTGGGCTGGGAGCAGCTGATGGAGGACACAGCAACCTTCTGCTGGGGTCTGCAATCCATCCTCTTCACACAGGCACAGGTTTGCAAGCATTAGAAGTGAGGTCTGCAGTGCAGGAATCCTGCTCCTGGTTCCACAGCCCCCTTGCCACCAGCTGCCTGGGGGCTGCAAAAACAGCCTCCTGCTCCTCCCAACCAGATCTGTGTAAAGGAAAGCAGAAGCAGGACAGCAGCAGGATCCAAGCCCTGCAATCCTTTGTAGCTGCCACCTGGGCTGCTTTCTCTGCCCTTTGCCCTGCTAAGCAGCCCTCAAAGCAGAAATCTTCACCCCAGAGGCAAATCTTCTGGAAGCTTCAGGCAGTTTGCAGCAGTTGTTTTTTCACACCCTGCTTCTCCCGAGAAAGCCTCAATTCCTGTGCCCTTCTGAGAGACACATGAGAAATGGAGGGAGCTTCAGAGCAATGAGGGAGGGGGAAATCTCCTTCCAGGCAAGAATAATTTTTCCAGGCACCTCATGCCTTCTTAGCTGCACTTTCTTCCCTCCTTTGTCCAGACAAGCCAGGTGCTGAGAGCCATGGCTAGAAACCCAGGCTGCACAATGTCAGGAGGAAGCTTTTTGGCCCCCTGCTAGCACAGAGCCCTGTGCTGTTTGAAAGGATTCCTGTGGCTGCTCAGCTCTCCTGTCCAGCAGGGAGATGGTGACAAATGCCTGCACGCTCGGAGTCCTTCTCCAGGCTCAGCCACAGATCCCTCACTGGATGTCTTCTCTTGACACCTTCCAGGCGGCCATCCATGCTCGGGTGCCAGATGTTGCACCCCCGTTTCGGGGTGCTGATGGAGTTGTACCCCCTGAGACAGGGTACCCTCTGACCTGGCAAATGGACCAACCCCCTGCTGGGATCATGAGATGCCAGAAGAGCAGAGGGTAGAGAACCTCAGGAGTCCTCTCCCAAGTCCTTTATTACAGCATTGCAGAATCCCCAGCATGACAGAGTCTTAGAGTGTCCTTATCACAAGGCCCAGGAGCCCTTAACAGAAGAAATAGCTAACAGGAGTGGAAGTCCCTAACCCAGTCTCTCTTGCCCAAAGTACCTCATTTTGACAGACTTTCTTCCCTCTCCCATTGATTCACGGCACCAGTAGAATCCAGCCCTGTGTACAAACTAAAGCATGATCCAATCAAAGGTGCCAGCACCTTTGGCTCATGCAGGATGTTGTTCCTGGCTCACACAGGAAAACAACTTTGCAGCTTGGAGTTGGTCGGCAGAGAATCAGAGGCTCTACACACGGCCCTGCAGCTGTTCTGGTTTGCAGAACAGCAGCTGCAGGATAGGAAAGGAGGAGAAGCAGGGAATTCTAAAGCAAGGGATCAGCAGCACCTGGCATCCAGCGCTGGCTCACCAGCCCTAAAGGCTGCTCCACACCCCCAAGTTGCTCTCACAGGTTGAGAGTTTCCCAGTCCCACCTGCAGTTGCACTTCCTTAACTCCTTCCCAGTTCCCTGCCCAAGTGCCCTTCTGGGGTTCTCTGCACATTGGATAGCTCCAGACTGTGCCTGTGGCAGTTATTTGTGGGGAGAGGTCTCTCCAGCTGAAGACCATGACATTTGCACAGGCACTTTCAGCTCCCAATGCAGCATCATGAGCACAGAACTTGTGGTTTTGTTCAGCAGCTCAGCCAGCTCCAGCTTGCGTAGTGTGACCGTTTGAGGCCTGCTCATGGCTCTGCCAGGCACACTGCTTAGAGCTACAGAACTAAGCTCAGAGCCAAATGTAAGACAAACATCCTGGGGGAGCATTTCTAGGCACTGTAGTGAGGCACAGCATCCTTTCTTGCTGTGATTTCACTCTTTACACTCTTAAATATACTGAAATCTCAAGTCAAAGAAATCGCTTCCCACTTCTGGGTGGATGGAAAGGCTGAGGGAAGCCCCAGGGCAGCAGGAATCCATCAGGAACACTGCTGAGCTAGGGAGAAGGCTTTTGGAAGCCCCAGGCCTGCTGCAAAGCAGCAGAGTTCTGTAGTGGAAAGCTGACAGAAGCCCTCCAAGGGCTTCCGAACACCTCCCTGAGATCCCCTCTGCACCCTCCAGAGTCTGAAAATCACTTCTAGAACCCTCAAGGCCCCCCAAAACACCTAAAATCCCTTCACACAATGAAAAAAACCCACTGAGATGTCCCTGAGAACCTCACTTTGACCTCCCTGAACTGGGCACACAGCTCCAGCCCATTCCTAGGGAGCAAATGCCCTCAGCATTTGGGCATTGTGGGCAGTGATGTCTAAGATACAAACAAACAGGCAGGATTTAGGTGATTTTGGCCTTGTATCAGCACACCTGGGCAACGGACAGAGGGATTTTTACCCCAGGGAGACACAAATGGGGGAAGAACCAGACAAACCCTGGTAAAGCTCAGCCCAGCTCCATTGGCAGCTCAGCTCTTGGATCTCAGCACTGCAATTGTTCTCATCAGCACTAATTGGTGTTCAGAAGGGCAGGAGGTGTTTGTTCCTGCCAGAGTCCCCAGCCTCAGAGAAATGCTGGTGAAAAAGAGGTGATTTGGGTTCAAACTGCTGGAAAGGTCCATTCAGGGGGTCATGATTACCCCAAGAGACCCTGGGTGGGTTTATTTCGCCTGCCCCGCACTGTGGGCTGGTCACGGGCGTGGCTGTAGCGATGCCTGGTGAGGTTGGAGCTGCTGCTGAAGCTCTTGCCGCAGTCAGGGCAGGTGAAAGGCTTCTCTTTGCTGTGCACACGACGGTGCCGGGTGAGACTACAGTTCTCGGTGATGCTTTTGCTGCAGTCGGAGCAGCTGTACGGCCTCTCACCGCTGTGGGTGAGTTGATGCCGGATGTATACAGTGCTCGTGGTGAAGCTCTTGCCGCACTCAGCACATGGGAACAGCTTCTCTCCTGTGTGAATGCGGCGGTGGGTGGTTAGGGTGGAGCTGTGTTTGAAGCTCTTGACACAGTCCCTGCAGGTGAAGGACTTCTCAGTGCTGTGCACAGTGCGGTGCCAGGCCAGGGGCGACTTGAGAGCGAAGCTTTTGCCGCAGTCGGCACAGCTGTACAGCCTCTCACCGGTGTGTGTACGGAGGTGCTTTGTGAGGTCCGACGTGCTGGTGAAGCTCTGCCCGCACGCAGCACAGGGGAACAATTTCTATCCCGTGTGGATACGGCGGTGGGTGGTAAGACTATAGTTGTATTTGAAGCTCTTGCCACAGTCCCTGCAAGTGAAAGACTTCTCAGTGCTGTGCACACTGCTGTGTCGGGTGAGGGCAGACCTGCGAGGGAAGCTCTTGCCGCAGTCGGCACAGCTGTACGGGCTGCCACCACCGTGAGGAGTTGGTGCCGGATCAATGAGCTGCTGGTGGTGAAGCTCTTGCCACACTCAGCACAGGGGAACAGATGCTCTCCGGTGTGGCTGCGGCGGTGGATGGTGAGCCTGTCGCTGCATTTGAAGCTCTTGCCACAGTCCCTGCAAGTGAAGGACCTAGTGCTGTGCACATGGTGGTGTTGGGTGAGGGTAGACCTGCGAGTGAAGCTCTTGCCACAAGCAGCGCAGCTGTAAGGCCTCTCACCAGGGTGGGTGCGGTGGTGAGCAGTGAGTTGAGCTCTCTGTCTAAAGCTCTGGCCACAGTCAGTACAGGTGAAAGGTTTCCCTCCAGTGTGGGTCAGGTAGTGCTGGATTAGGTGAGCGCTCCGTCTGAACCTCTTGCCACAGTCACCACAGACGAAAGGCCAGGGGCCAGGCTGGGGGCAGTGGTGCTTCACCAGCTCTGAGACACATGGGAAACTCTGCCCACACTCAGGGCACTGATTCAGCTGCTTGGGTGGCACTGAGGGACCTCCTCTGGCTTCATCCTCCTCTCTATATTCCTCCTCCTCATCCTGGTCACCTTCATCTTCTTCATTATCCTCCTCTTCATGCTTATCATTGTCATAGTCAATATTCTCCTCAGCATCATCCTCCTCCATCTCCTCTTCCTTGGGGCTGCACTTTGGCTGCTCCAACTTGTTCTTTGCAAGTTTCTCCTCCCACCTCTTGTCTGGGTCCTTCTGGGAGGCCATGCTGGTGGGGGAGGAGGTCACAGCTGTGATATAGAGAAGATGGAAGCACCTCAGCCTAGGAGCTTAGCCCTTGAGATCCTGCCTGGGTCATGACAGCCTCTGACACCTCCCAACACCCACCACCCATCTGGGCCAAGGAATGGATAGGGGCTCTCAAACTCCCCCTTACTGCTGTGCTGGGGGAGTCAGACCTCTAATACCTGTGCTGAGACCCTGGCTTCCTGTGCTGGGGATGCTGAGACACCCTGGGACTTAGGGAGTGCTCTCACCCTCCCTGTGCCCAAGCCCTGCAGCACTGGCAGGTGATTCCCAGCCCAGGCCCTTCCCTTCAATCTCTCCTGGCTCAGACAACAGAGGCAGCAGCACTGACCCACACAGCCAACCCTCACCTGCCTGTGGGGCCCCAGACTCCCACCACAGCTGATGTCACTCAGAGTCCCCAGAGGGCTGAAATGTGCTGGGTGGGAGGTTCTGGAAGAGTTTGGGAGGTGCCACAGGAGTCAGTGTGGGGCTGGGGTCCTACTGCTGTTCCAATGTGAGATTTTTACCTGTTGGGCTGTCCTAAGGGTCAGATCTGCAAACCCTGCAGTAGCCCAGCCCAGAGGTGCAGATGTGATGGAGAAGGACTCTGACCCTGCAAGAGAGAAGCAAAGGACTCAGAAGTGACCTGCAAGGGATGGCTCAGCACTGCCATTAGGAGGGCTTTAAACTAGGTCTGAAGGGGGTGGGTGAAGACATCGGTCCCTCTGCAGAGGTAAGAGTAGGGCACAAGGTAGGGTCAATTGAGAGCTCAGGAGCCCAGCTGCAGTACATGTACACCAATGCACGCAGCCTAGGCAATAAGCAAGATGAGCTGGAGGTCCTAATCCACCAGGGCAATTATGATATAGTTGCCATCTCAGAAACATGGTGGGACAACAGGCACGATTGGAGTGCTACACTGGGGGGCTACAGGCTCTTTAGGAGGGATAGGCGAGGGAGGAGAGGAGGAGGGGTGGCTTTGTATATTAGGGAGACACTTTCTGCCTCAGAACTCGAGGTGGAAGATGAGGGAATTGAGAGCCTGTAGGTTAAAATCAGAGGGCAGCCCAACAAATCTGACATCCTGGTTGGAGTCTGTTATAGACCACCCAACCAGGATGAGGAGGCTGATGAATTATTCTATAAACAACTGGAGGCTGTTTCAAGATCATCAGATCTTGTCCTCGTGGGGGACTTCAACCTGCCGGATATCTGCTGGGAGCTTAATTCAGCAGAGAGAAGGCAGTCCAGAAGATTCCTGGAGCGGATAGAGGACTGCTTCCTGACGCAGCTGTTAAGTGAGCCTACCAGGGGACAGGCTCTGCTTGACTTGCTGCTCTCCAATAGGGAAGGGCTAGTGGGAGATGTGACTGTGGGAGGCTGCCTAGGGTGCAGTGACCACGAGATAGTGAAGTTTTCAATATGCAGGGAGATAGGGAGGAGTACCAACAGAACCTTCACCTTGGACTTCCGGAGGGCAAACTTCAGCCTCTTTAAGAAACTTATTAGTAAAGTTCCCTGGGTACCAACCCTCATGAACCGAGGGGTCCAGGAGGGTTGGACCTACTTCAAACAGGAGCTCTTGAAGGCACAGGAACTGGCGGTCCCCATGTGCCGAAAGATGAGCCGGCGGGGAAGGCGACCGGCCTGGATGAGCAAGCAGCTCCTGAAGGATTTAAGGGAAAAAAAGAGGCTGTATCACCTTTGGAAGGAGGGGAAGGCTTCTCGAGGTATGTTTAAGGAAGTGGTTAGACTATGTAGGAATAAAATTAGAGAGGCAAAGGCCCAGTTGGAACTGAAGCTGGCCACCTCTGTGAAAGACAATAAAAAGCAATTTTACAAATATATCAAAGCTAAAAAGAAGGGCAAGAAGAACCTCCACTCCTTACTGGACCTGGAGGGGAACATGGTGACCGAAGATGAGGAAAAGGCTGAGGGTTATTGTTCTCTACAACTACCTGAAGGGAGGTTGTGGGCAGGTGGGGGTTGGTCTCTTCTCCCAGGCAACCGGCACCAGACCAGAGGGACACAGTCTCGGGCTGCATCAGGGGAGGTTTGGACTGGATGTTGGGAGGAAATTCTTCATAGAGAGAGTGGAGTCACCATCACTGGAGGTGTTTGGGAGGAGACTGGATGGGGTGCTTGGTGCCATGGTTTGGTTGATTGGATGGTGTTGGATGATGGGTTGGACATGATGATCTTGAAGGTCTCTTCCAACCTGGTCTATTCTATTCTATTCTATTCTATTCTATTCTATTCTATTCTATTCTATTCTATTCTACTCTACTCTACTCTACTCTACTCTACTCTACTCTACTCTGCTCTATTCTATTCTATTCTATTCTATTCTATTCTATTTCCATACCCTAGTGCTGACTGTGTTGTAATGCTTACTCCCTCTTTCTATCAGTATGATGGCAATGGCTGTAGAGACAGACAGGGCTTCATAGTATCTTTCTAAAAAGTCAGCAAGGCTTTGGTAGCATAGAGTTTGGAAACCATGTCCGTCAGTAGTTCGTCAGTGAAGTGTAGTAATGCAAAGTAGAGCTTGCTTGGGAAGCTGAATGTAAAAGCAGTTTTAATTTTTCATCTTGCAAGCCACACTCCTTGAAAAAACCCAGTACGTTCCCTTGCTCATGTGTGGCACTCGGAAAGAAGGACTTCTGTGGCTGAAAAGAAAGTCACAGAAGTTTAGGTGTCCTTCTGCCCTTGTTGCATGCTTAGCAAATTCATAATGATCAGGTTTTTATGCCTTACATCTGCTCAGTGTCAAAATGTGAAGGAAATGGACTAATGCTGTGATAATTTCTTCAACTGTGGTGAATGTGCTGAAAGAAAATAAACACAATTAGCCATCTTTTACATAATGAGGCGTTCAGATGTGCCTCCCTGAGAAGTATTTAACTAGAGATAGAGTATAGTGCTAATTAGCTAAGCCAAGACCTTTCTTTCTATGAATTCAGACCAACTATGACAAAACAAGAAATGGTGGTTTTCTTTCAGATATGCATGTTTAGTTTTCAGATAAGCCCTGATTCAAAGCCCACCAAAGGAATTTTAAAAAGCATTATTCAGTACAGTCTCAAGCTGCGCCAGGGGAAGTTTAGGCTCGAGGTGAGGAGAAAGTTCTTCGCAGAGAGAGTTGTTCAGCACTGGAATGTGCTGCCCAGGGAGGTGGTGGAGTCACCATCCCTGGAGGTGTTCAGGAGGCGATTGGACATGGCACTTGGTGCCATGGTTTAGTAGTCATGAGGTGTTGGGTGACAGGTTGGACTTGATGATCTTTGAGGTCTTTTCCAACCTTATTGATTCTATGTTTTGGGTCAGCCTTATAATAATATGCTTTCCTGAATGCCTTCTTTGCCTCGATGTTTAACAGCAAGGTAGGAGTCCAGGATGAGTGGCCTCCTGAGCTGGGTAATAGGGTCGGGGAGCAGTGTAATGCCCCAGAAATCCATGAGGAATTAGTCCGGGACCTGCTGAGCCACTTGGACACCCATAAGTCTGTGGGACCGGATGGGATCCATCCTAGGGTGCTGAGAGAGCTGGCAGATGAGCTGGCCAAGCCGCTCTCCATCATTTTCCTCCAGTCCTGGCTCACTGGAGAGGTCCCAGATGACTGGAAACTGGCCAATGTGGTCCCCATCCACAAGAAGGGACGGATGGAGGAACCTGAAAACTACAGACCAGTCAGCCTGACCTCAGTGCCAGGGAAAGTGATGGAGCAGATTATCCTGGCGGCAATAACTGCGCACCTGAAGGATGGCCAAGGGCTCAGGTCCAGCCAACATGGATTTAGGAAGGGCAGGTCCTGCCTCTCCAACCTGATCTCCTTCTATGATCAGGTGACCCGTCTGGTGGACGTGGGGAGGCCTGTGGATGTAGTCTATCTGGACTTCAGCAAGGCCTTTGACACCGTCCCCCACAGTAAACTGCTGGCTAAGCTGTGAGCTCGTGGTTTGGACCACAACACTCTGTGCTGGGTTAGGAACTGGCTGGAGGGCTGAGCCCAGAGAGTGGTGGTGAATGGTGCCACATCCGGCTGGCGGCCAGTCACCAGTGGTGTGCCCCAGGGATCAGTGCTGGGCCCCATCCTCTTTAACATCTTCATTGATGATCTGGATGAGGGGGTTGAGTCAGTCATCAGCAAGTTTGCAGATGACACCAAGTTGGGAACAGATGTTAGTCAGTTAGAGGGTGGAAAGGCTCTGCAGAGGGACCTTGACCGACTGGACAGATGGGCAGAGTCCAATGGGATGGCATTTAATAAGTCCAAGTGCCGGGTGCTGCACTTTGGCCACGGCAACCCCATGCAGAGCTACAGGCTGGGGTCAGAGTGGCTGGAGAGCTGCCAAACAGAGAGGGACCTGGGGGTGCTGATTGACACCCACCTAAACATGAGCCAGCAGTGTGCCCAGGTGGCCAAGAAGGCCAATGGCATCCTGGCCTGTATTAGGATTAGTGTGGCCAGCAGGAGCAGGGAGGTCATTGTGCCCCTGGACTCTGCATTGGTTAGGCCACACCTTGAGTACTGTGTCCAGTTCTGGGCCCCTCACTTTAGGAAGGACATCGAGACACTTGAACGTGTCCAGAGAAGGGCAACAAGGCTGGTGAGAGGCCTTGAGCACAAGCCCTATGAGGAGAGGCTGAGGGAGCTGGGATTGTTTAGCCTGGAGAAGAGAAGGTTCAGAGGCGACCTCATTGCCCTCTACAACTACCTGAAAGGTGGTTGTAGACAGGAGGGGGTTGGTCTCTTCTCCCAGGCAACCAGCACCAGAACAAGGGGACACAGTCTCAAGTTGTGTCAGGGGAGGTTTAGACTCGAGGTGAGGAAAAAGTTCTTCACTGAGCGAGTCATTCGTCATTGGAATGGGCTGCCCAGGGAGGTGGTGGAGTCGCCGTCCCTGGAGGTGTTCAAGGGGAGATTGGACGTGGCGCTTGGTGCTATGATCTAGTTGTGAGGTCTGTTGGAACAGGTTGGACTTGATGATCCTTGGGGTCTCTTCCAACCTTAGTTACTGTGATACTGTGATACTGTGCCCATGGCCCTACCCCAAAGCTGGGCCTTGCTGGGGGTACAGCAGATGGACAGGGCTCCTGGAGATGGGAGGCCTTTAGGCCAGACTCAGCTCCATGCCCAGCACACAGAAATCTGCAGGGCAGCACCACAAGAGAGCTGCCTCAAGCCAGCTTCTCCCAGGCCTTGCCTGCAGTTTCCTCTTACAGCAGCTCTTGCTCTGGCCACAGGCCTCCTCCCTGGCCCTGCCCACAAACCACTTGAAGCATGCAATGCTCTTCTAAAGTGCTTCACAAGGCTCAAAACCACCTGAAGAAAATCATCCAAATCTCTTCCCAAACTGTTCAAAGCTCTCCAGAACTCATTCAAATCTCTTCAGAACTCTTCCAACTCATTTCACCACAGGTGGAGAGGAAAAATTTCAGCAGAGGTGGAGAGGAAAAATGCAACCAAGGAAGAGCCTCCCAAGCTCACTGCCAAAGCCACTGCCAGGGGTGGACAGGAGGAGCCAAATGTAAATGGGTCTTGGTTTAAAGAGAAATAATTTGACTCGAAAAGGAAGTAAAATGAAGAGGCTCTGCTGGAATTGGAAGAGAAATAGAGTTGGATTCAAACATGTACAGGCAAATACAGAGCAGAGGAATCCTTCACACCTAACACACACAGAGGACATGAACCCCAGAAACCTTCCCCCAGCCAGACTAAAGCACAGGCCCCAGGGCTCCTTTCATCCCCCCACACTGCCTCCCTCCCATCAGGCCTAAGCAGGCCAAGACTGCACAGTACAAACTGGTCAGGCCTCTGCAGGCCACAAAGAGGCCTCCTCCCCCATGGGGACCAGGGAAGGACTGTTGGGAAATGGTTTTGAACATCTGTGCCAGTTCGGCCTTGAAGGGCTTTCTGTTATTTATGTAGCAATGGGGTAGGAGTTGTGGAAAAGTTCTGATGCTTGGTATGCTGAAGTCAAGCTGCCCCTGAGAAGGAAGGCAAACAAGATAAGAAGTGGACAAGAGCTGGGAAAAAGAGCAATTAGGAAATTCCATAGAGTAGTGCAAACAATGATGTAACCCTTTTAGAAAGTAACCAATAGTGTGTGTTAAATTGGAATAGAATTAACTATGTATAGGATAAGGCTACAAATAAGGAAGTGTGGAACAATAAAGTTGGATTTTCGTGGATCATATTGATCATTAGCGACCCCTTTTTGCGACAAATGGCGCCTGAACAAGGGACCCCACAGAGAGGGTTCGACCCCACAGAGAGGGTCATAGACTCACAGAGAAGTCTGAAGGTTCCTCCAGGACTAAGTGTATGTTCATGAGCACGGAGGCAAGAAGCCGGCCCGGGATAGCAGTACCAGAGGCTGATCACTCGGACAAAGAGAAGGAGGACAGCCTGGGAGCCGAAGACGCTGTAGACCTGGAACTGCTGATAGAGACTGTGCGCACAGGTATCAACGTTAATATGGGCAGGCAGGCAGCGTATTACTTAAGTACTTTTTAGAAAAGCGAAATATTAAAGGCAGTGATTTAAAGAAAGAATTAGAGCCTTTGTTAGAATATGCTGAGAAGTTGGGATATTTTAAAGATCCCAATGATGTTTTTGATAGAACACTGTGAAAGGAATTAGGACCAGATTTACGGATGAAAAGTATAGATGATGATAAGGCTGCTAAGAAGAACAGTAAGCCATGGAGAGCGGTTATGGTAACATTCGATCAGCATGCTGCAGAACAAAAAGCTGCTATTCAGGCACGGCAAAAATTATCGGCGGGCCGACGGCAGCTTGGGCGGGCCAGTATCGGCGGGCCCGAAGAAAAGGATCAGCGAGCTAGACTTGGCAGGCCGGCGGTAAACTCGGGCGGGCTGGCATCGGCGGGCCTGAGGAAAGGAGCAGCGGACACTGACGGGTAACAGCTCGCGGCAGTGAAGTTCGCGGACGTCGGTGAATATGGGAAGAGAGGCAGCGCTCTCCTTATTGCAATGCTTTTTGGAAAAGCGTAAGGTGCAGATATCACCCGAAGTAATTCCTGGGCTTTTGGCCCATGGATCCGCTTTAGGGTATTTCCCGAGCGGAGATAGTTATTTTGATGACACTTGTTGGAGAGACTATGGAAACAGACTGTGGGACTGGGTCACTATCAAGCTGCAAAAGCCGTGGCGAGAATGCATAAACTGCATTAAAAAATATATAAACTAGAACAGCGAATGGCTGCTGCAGTTACAGCAGAATTGTTGGGAAGAGATGCAGCCCTAGTTCTATCTGAGTTGCAGCCGGACGATGTGGTTCAAAGTATCGGCCGATCGACCGGGGCCGCCCCCGATACATCTTCGGCGGCCACATCGCGTTTTGCCAGCCACCAGCACTGCCGTCTGCACCCAGTGGGGAAAAAGCCAAGAAAAGGCAGCTCAGTGCGTTCGATCTCGTTTATCAACACCTTTCTCTGATATCGCCAGCGAGGGCTCGGATTCGGAGACAACAACACCACCAGCGAGGAATTCAAGCAGCGTCGACTTTGCTTAACGGCCTCTCTGAGAAACAGCGGAGCGCTTGGGGGCTCGCGGTGACAGCGTTCTTACCACCGCACCCCGCCTGCCAGCCCTGCCGGCCCCCGCGGATACCGACGGCTCCGACCAAGGCAGTACCGGCTGACGGCACCACTGATACCGGCAGCACTGACAGCAGCAGCAGCCCAGCGGCGGCCGCTTGCCCGGCCCCCACCCCTTTCCCCCGCAGAGGCCCGCTCCAGCGGCCCCTGGCAGGAACGGCCTGTGCCAGCGGCCCCTTCCCCCCAGCGGTTTCAACTGCGCTACACCCCCCCCCCCGCCTCCTACATTCCAGGCATTCTCAACAAAGTATCGCACTTCGACGGAGGTTCCAATCGACTCCCGATGGGACCATTGGGAGGGGGGGGGGAGGAGGGAGGGGAACTGTCCCATTGCATTGGTGGAAAGGTATTATGGGAAATGTAGTCACAGTCTGTGTATGCATTTCCTGTGGTCAACAACGAATCTAACAATCTCTGGACTGACAAATGCTAATGGAAGCTAGACAAGCCATAGCTCCCTATGGGTTACAGTCAGGATACACAACTGCTCTAATCAATCAGTTGTTTTCAATGCATTTGTTAATCCCTTTTGTCACCTCTGTTAGTGAATGGTGTTTATTACATGGTCTGAGACCGATCAACTCAATCCTGGAGGAGATGGGTGCCTTGCAACCTGGCCCCACAACTCCCAGTCCCCTGGAATTGGGATCTGATTATTATTCATCTGAAGGATTGGTTTCTTTTACAATTCACTTACATCCGGAGGTCTCAACAAAGCCTACGCCTACTGAGTCATCGATTAAGGCAGATTCCACCCACCGGTATCAATGCAGGGCCCCAGGCATGCCAAAATTCTCTGGTTTGGCCTTTGTTCTCATTTAGATAGCCTTATTGTGACTTTCTCACCTGTAAGTCTATGGATGATATTCTGATTGCACAAAAGCTACATCCTAAGACAGTGCCCTCTGACTTCCAACTCATGTCAGCACGCAAGAGGGTCACAAACACCACTATGCCTTGCAACTTCTCAATTAAGTGGCAATTCACTTGCAAATGCCTGGGAAGCCACGCCCCGGAAGCCAGCAGACTTTTTACAAGGTGTGGTCGTTTGACGCTGTGCCTTTAAGAAAGGGACACACTGGCTAAATGTTTATAAAAATATTTTGGTATTCTAAACGAATTTCATTGGTAGGATTGTGGGAGGTGAGATTGGACCCAGGGGAGCTGGGAACTTTCTCGCAGTCTTCCTTCCTTCGCTGTCCCTCTCAGCTGGATCTGCTTCTGGGATTCTGGCCAACTAAGATAAGATACTAACTCCTGTGCCAGGCCTTTCTTCCTTTCCTGCCCTGTTAACCGTCCACATCTCTTTTCTACCTCTTTTGGGGGAGAAGGGAGGTAGGGGGGTGAAGGGGGCACAGGGGGAAGCCCCCTCTGTGGGGGGTCTGGTTTCTGGTTGAGTTCATTTGCTGTATATTCCTGTATATATTGTAAAATACCTGTGTTTGTTGGGTTACATAGAATCTGTTTCCTTGTAAAATATGATCTCATTTCTCCAACTGGGTTTAGCCATGGTCTCTTTCTCAGTGGGGGAGGGAAAGCAGAGCCTTTCCTTTCAAACCACCACACAAGGTGTCACTGCTACCCACCTCAATGGGGCAAGCCTTTTTGTTAGACCATATCAGCAACTGCAGCTTCCTGATAAGGCTTTGTAATTAAGTCAGGACCTAGCGATCAAAGAGTGGTCAAGAATTCAGGACAATAACTCTGACCCTTGTGCTTTTCACTGCTCAGCAGGGTCTAACAGGGCCATTTGGTTCCCTAGTTGATATCTTACGTAAGTCACTCAACTGCTGGACGGTTTGGAAAGTGTCCACTGTCACAGCTCTAATCATTTTACTCTAGATTGTCATAGGTAGGGAGATTGCTCCCGCAGCGTGAAGATACCCCGCGACGACCCCAAACAAGGATGCTTGGACCGCACCTTCCCCTCGCAGCCATTCTCTGACAGCGTGTAGCGGAACTACCAACAGCCGCATACCACTTTTGATTCCACAAAGCGTTGTCAAGTTCAATTCATACGGTCCTTTGGGTCACAGACCCTGTGCTCTGTTACTTGGCAGGTTGTCTACCTCTAGGCAGGGCATCCTTACAATTCCTGGTTCAATACATTCTGATTATGACTGGGCTATGAAAATTATGCTCTATACCATTACCTCTCCTGTTAGCACTCTTGTTGGGACAGAAATTGTTCAGCTAATATCATTTGAGTCCCGAGTGCCTAAACTTCTAACAGGATCCCTAGAGCAAAGAAGGCTCGGGTTCCACCGATGTGCCTGATATCTCATTGGCCCTAAAAATCCAGAAGGGAAAACTGGAACAGATTGTATCTGTCAGACACCCTTGTGGACAAATTATACAAATTTCAATGATTGTGGATACTGGAAACAATATTATCATTATGTCCTGTCATAAATGGAATGTCCACTAGCCATTGCTCATGGCAAATGCTGAAGTTATGGGATTAAAAGGTATCCACACGACCTGGGTTAGCAAAGATCTAGAGCAATTAGCTTTAACAACTGCAAATCAGTCACTGTAAGACCATCTGTGTTAACCCTTCCAGTTGCTCTAATGGGCTGACATGCCTTAAGTCAGCCTGTGACTTAAATCAGAGTACAAATTTATTTTTCTTCCTTTTCTGGAGCAGCTACTGGTCAGCAAATTAAAATGGAAAACAGATAATTCAGTTTGGGTGAGACAATGGTTGCTCAGACAAAATAGGCTGCAAGTCGTTAAGACCCTAATACAGATAAACAATAGTAACTAGGGTACACCTTGCTAGCCATCCCCACCCCTACCTCCACCCCCGGACAGAGGACAATTTTCTGGTACGACTCTTGCCGACAACAGCTCTGCTCTGATTTAAAGTTCCAGTACTAATTTCAAGGAACACCCAGGGGGGATGGAGAGAGAACAGCAAAGGAAGATACCAGCAAGGTGGGGCAGCTGGCTGGGTGACTCCAGCCTGCAGGGAAAGAGGTTCAGCTGATGCAGCAGCAGAGGACAGCCTGAGGGGCAGATGGCAGAGGGCTGTGCAAGAGCTGAAAGGCTCCTGGCAGAGCCAAGCTCTTCCTGCCTTTGGTTCTGGCTGTGGTCTGTGCCACTGATGCCTCTGGGGACACAACTCCTTCCAGCCCTGGGCCCTCATTGCCTCCTTGTCCATCCTCAGGAGCCTGGGAGTGGTTGTGCCATAGTCCTGCCCTTGACATTGGTCGTCTCCACATCTCACTGCTCCAGGAATCGCCCTGAGGGGTGAGTGAGGGACAGGATCTGCCTGTCCAGGGGCCAGGGCTCAGGACTTGACCCTTTGCATTAATGAAACACCTCCAGGTTTGCTCAGCATCAGAGACATCTTCCTCTGCTTGTCCTGACCTCTCAGCACTGCCTCCAGTTCTCTGCTCCAACCACAGCCTGCAGACACTTTCCCAGCAGTGTCCTCACTGGGACCCATCAACAAGAGAAGAAACTTCAGAGTTTGAAAGTGACTTCAACTTCTGGAGAGGTTTCATCATCTTCTTCTCAGTCTCTGATGTTTACCTGGCACCAAAGCCACCAGAGGGTCATTAAAATGCCCTTGGGTTGGTCCTCTGCTGCTCAGCTGGGCTGAGCTCCATGGCTGGAGGGAGCTGCTGGAAAGTAGGCAGCAATGAAAAGTGATAGCTCTGCTCAGGAGCAGCTCCTCTGCTCTGCACAGCAGGGCTGAGGGCACTGCCAGTGGATCTCAGCAAGATGAAGAAGGCAAAGACAGCTTGGAGGTGTCCAGGAGGGTGACTGAGAGCTGACAGGAGAAGTCACTGCAGTCACTGGCATGGTGAGTCTGTGGGGGCAGGGCAGTGCAGGTGCAGCTCCTGGAGGCATCTCCTAAAGCTGGCACAGCCACAGCTGCTGGGGGCTGGAAGGAAATCTTCCTGTGCAGAGGCTCTTTTCAGGCTTTTCTGAAGAGCTGTGGAGCCCTGGGGTGCAGGCAGGGCTGGTCAGGGCTGTCCTTCAGATCAGGGTCCCTGCAGCCCAGGGGCTGTGTGCTGGGGCAGGGACTGTGCTGCCTGCCAGGCTCAGCTCTCAGCCTGCCCAGGGAGCTCCACACAGTGCTGTGGGGAGAAGCTGTGAGTGGCAGGAGACAGCCCTGGCAGGGCAGGGCAGGGTAGGGCAGGGCAGGGCAGGGTCCTTCTGCTGTGGGGAGGGAGCTGTGCTGGCCAGAGCTGCTCACAGTCCTGGCTCATGCCTGGTCATTTCTGAGAGGGTTTTGAAGAACAAGATCAAGGCAGCATTTTGCTGGAAGGGAAGGAGTCTTGGCTTTGAATGTTGATCCCCTTGGTGTGCTGGGTGAGCAGTGTGAGACTAGAGATTATTTCACTGCTGTTCATAAGAATCTGAGGCCTCATTAGCCTTTGTCTGAGCTATTCCTGAGCTCTGAACACCCAGAGCTGCCCCTGGGCAGTGTCCTGCTGCTGGGAGGGGTCTGCAGGGCAGAGCTCAGCACACAGCAGGTGGAATGGGCTCTGTCAGCAGGGACAGGGAGGAGAGCTGGGCACAGAGAAGCAGCTTCTGGCAGGGGCAGGTGCAGGTAGCAGAGACTTGAGCAAGGAGTGAGAGGGATCTGCTTGCAGAGCTGCCCTGGCAAGGGGGATCAGGCACCTCTGTGCCATTCTCTGCACTGCAGACACATTTCCCAATGCAACCTTTTGCTCTCCTCTTCTACCCTGCAGAGGCAGTGCCCTCAAAGCTATGGGCTCCAGGTCAGGAGTCACAACCTTGGCAGCTGACATTCATCTGAAGGCTCCTGGACTGTGCACACAGGAGGAGGATAAAAGCTCTTCAGTTCCATCCTGTGAGCTGCAGAGACCAGAGCTGGGGAAGGAGGATGCTTCACCCCAAGCCCCTCTGCCTTTGTCTCTTCCCTTCATTGTGTCTGCAGCACTGCAGAGCTGTTCCCTGGTTCTCCACCTCTCCATGGGACTCTCATTCCCTGGGACTGGGCTGTTGGTCACTTTCTGTTCTGATACCAGAGGAATCTTCATGGCAATTCTGGGCCCCTGCTGCATTTGAAGCTGTGATGAACCATCAGTGATTGGTAGTGATGGGACTGAGCTGATCCATTCCTCATGCAAGTCAGGGACAGGGGTTACAATGAGGCTGAGAGAAGTGTGCCCTAACTTGTCACTGCCTTTCCCTCTTTGGACAGGTCTCCATGGCCAGAGGAAACAGATGGCCAACAGCAGCTCCATCACACACTTCCTCCTCCTGCCATTCCCAGGCACAAGGCAGCTGCAGCTCCTGCACTTCTGCCCCTTCCTGGCCATCTACCTGGCTGCCCTGCTGGGCAATGGCCTCATCATCAGCACCATAGCCTGGGACCACCACCTCCACACCCCCATGTACTTCTTCCTCCTCAACCTTGCCCTCCTTGACCTTGGTGCCATCTCCACCACTGTGCCAAAATCCATGGCTAATTCCCTGAGGGACCGCAGGGACATCTCCTATGCAGGATGTGTTGCTCAGGTCTTTCTCTTTCCCTTTTTCATGTCAGCAGAGTATTTTCTCCTCACCACCATGTCCTACGATCGGTACATTGCCATCTGCAGACCCCTGCACTATGAGACCCTCCTGGGCAGCAGAGTTTGTCTCCACCTGGTAGCAGCTGCCTGGGCCTGTGGGGCTCTCAATGCTCTGCTGCACACAACCAATACATTTTCCCTGCCCCTCTGCCAGGGCATTGCTGTGGACCAGTTCTTCTGTGAAATCCCCCAGATCCTCAAGCTCTCCTGCTCCACATCCTACCTCAGGGAAATTTGGCTTCTTGTGCTCACTGCCTGTTTATTCTTTGTCTGTTTTGTGTTGATTGTGGTGTCCTATGTGCAGATCTTTAGGGCAGTGCTGAGGATCCCCTCTCAGCAGGGACGCCACAAAGCCTTTGCCACCTGCCTCCCTCACCTGGCTGTGGTCTCCCTGTTTCTCAGCACTGCCTTCTTTTCCAACCTGAAGCCCTCCTCCATCTCCTCCCCATCCCTGGACCTGGTGGTGTCAGTTCTGTACTCAGTGGTGCCTCCAGCAGTGAACCCTCTCATCTACAGCCTGAGGAAGCAGGAGCTCAAGGCTGCCCTGAGCCAACTGATCCCTGGATGCCTTCAGCAGCAATAAACTCTTTGTCTTCTCCTGCAGAGCAGTTCTGATGTCACTCAGTGCAGGCCCAGCCTGGCTGCTGCAGTTCTGGCTGCTGCTGGGGCTCTTCCCTTTGTGAGAATGTCTTTCTTCAGACCATTTCTGGTTCAGTGTTGTCCTGTCTGCTGTGACCCCCTGTCTGCTGTGACCCCATGGCTGCAGACATGAGCAGCTGTGCTCCCTGGGTGTTCAACACAATAAAGGATCCTGCAGGGAGTTGTTTCTCTGAGTTCCTTCCTCCAAGGGTTCTGTGGAGCTGCAGGGCAGTGCCTGTGTGCAGAGGTGGAGGGGCAGAGTCCCAGCACAGCAGCAGTGCCAGGGAGCCTCAGAGCTTGGGCTGTCCTCAGCAGCAATTTTCTGCCCTTCCACCCTCTCCTGCTGAGCCTCTGTGCTGGGGCAAGGCCTGAGTGCTCTGGCAGCTTGGGCACTGTGCTGCTGTGTGGCAGTGCTGGGACTGCATGCAGGGACAGCCCAGGGGCACTGCTGGCACAGAGCTGTGCTCCAGAGCAACTCTGCCATCAGAACAGGAGGTCTCCTCATGCCTTCATACCCCAACCCCCTCGCATTACAGACTGCACCTACTCAGAGTCCAAATTGAATACCCTGACCCCCTGTGGTAGTAAGAGATGTTCAGTTCTCCCCACACACACAAACCACAGCTAACTCAGTCAGAGAAGCAAAATGGAAGAGAGCTTAATGAAATGCAATGAATATATACACAATATACAGGATTTACAGTATATAAAAAAATATACAGGAAAGAATGAAACACAGAAAATTCCCCACCCCACCTTTATAGAGGAGGGCTCCCCCCAAAAAACCCTTCTGCCCCTTCCTCCTTTTTTCCCAAAAAGGGTTAGAGTGAAAAGTAATTATTTAGGGGGAATTCTGTTAGTTCAAAGAGTATGGTAAGGCGAGAAAAGAATTAGTTTCTTATCTCATTAGTTGAAGGTCAGCGCCAAGCACAGAAGAAGGAGAAACAGCTGTCCAGACCAAGACTGAGACAGACTCAGACTGACTAAAATTTTAAAGTTACATTCCCACAGATCTATCAATGAAATTTGTTTAGAATTGTCTTTGTTTTCCTTTTTACACCAAAACAGTCAGCTGGAGTGTTCAGTAGCTGACCCTTTCCTTAAAGGCACAGACTAAAACTGTCACAGTCCACCTCTTCTGAACAATTTCATTGGCTGTTCGTACTCTCCATCTAATCTAAAACAATATCTACAGTTTGTAAGTAAAGTTCATAGTCCATTCTGGCTATCCTCAGATGTAGATGATTCAGAAGTCCAAGAAAATCAGGAAACAAGAAAAACAGAAAACCGTTTGTCTCTCCGCAGACGAACCAAAGAAAAGGGAATCAGGGACTCTCAGTTGACTCAGGGCTCTCTAGGTTCTCAGGGTTCATTGTGGTGGGCTACGCCCATCCTGGGAAAAAACATGGAGGGAGGCCTCCTGACAGTTGTTTTTTTTTCCCTCCCTGGGGGGTGTGTTTCCTCCCCTGGGAAACTGACTTGGTCTGTTCCACTTCCCCCCTCCTTGTCCAGCAGGGGTATAAGAGGGAGGAGAATTGCAGGCATTGCTCTCTTTCCTGCTGCTTCCACATTCTGCAAAGGACTGGTTCTGTATCTCATAATTTTTTTTTCCTTTCGTTTTCCTTCTCCCATCCATCCTTGTTCCTTACCCTTGTGAACCCTGCCTGTTGTTGTTACATAAATATATATATATATATGCTGTTTAAAGAAAATTTCTTTGCCTCTCTACTTCCAAGCTGAACTCATATTATTTCTTGGTGGATTTGCTCCCCTCTCTTCCTTCTCTCTCTCTGATGGGGAAGGCGATTCTCAGCCTTACCCCATCTGAGCTTTTAAGCTGCAGTTAAGGCTGAAACCACCACAATTTTTGGCGCTCCCAACATGGGGCTTGGAAATTAATATTCTCTTTGGAAAGCAATATTTCATCTGAAAGAAAGGGATTTGAAGTAGAGATGTCAATTTTGAAGACTCTGATGGTCCAAGCTTTTGCATGGGTGTTTGGCTGGAGCTTTTGCACCCTTATCTACAAATTAATAACTTACCATGTGGTGTGGTTAATGACAGAGATGCTGCTCAACTGGATAAAAAATTTGCTGATGCAGTTGGGCATGGACCTCTTGAATTCCTTGAATTTTACTGGCAGTGGTAATTTCTCTAACATAAAAAATTCCTCTGAAGCAAACAGTGAAACCAACAGTGTAGATAGAAATATCTGGGATGGAAAATTGCCTTACATTACAATATGCTCTCTATGCTTAAATGTAATCCTTATAGGGGCATTTGCTGGGACCATGTTGGGCGGGGGAAGAGCTAACCCATTCAGAGTACTTTTGAGGGTAATGAGGGTAATGAGACAATCCTTTGTACTCTTTGAGGAGCCTCCTCCTGTGTGCTGTGAGCATTGTGTAAACACAGAGAGGGAGGGGTCTCAACCCCAGGCACAAGGGTTTGCCCCACCACCAGATGTTCCACACTTAACCCCTGATGCTCCTGCCCATGCAGTCTCTGTAGCACCTGTCACTACATGCAGGAAAAGAAGTCAAAAATCATCTCCAAGAACAGATGGTGAGGAAGGGACCTCAGTGGGGCCTAGTACCTCACAGAACCCAGCAGCAGACGGCGATGAGTCAGATCACGAAACAATAACGGTTACTTCTCTACCCAGAAAGGAACTAAGGCAAACTCATCTGGATTATGCAAGGAAAGAGGGTGAGCCAATACTAAGCTGGGCCCTGAGATGATGGGATGAGGGGGTGGACACAGTGGACCTGGATAAGAGCGAATCAAAGCTTTTAGGCTCCCTGACTTGTAATGCTGGTCTGGACAAAGAGTTAGTCAAACTCGATGGCACACACACTCTCTGGGCCTGGATTCTCAATGCCATCAAGAGCCGGCACCGCTCAAGGGATGACCTGCCCTGGGCCCCAGCTAGATGGACAGCTATGGAACAGGGCATTGGGTATCTGAGACAGATGGCTGTGCTGGAAATAATTTATGGGGATGGCCAGCTCCCCTCGGACCCAGATGAGGTGCCCATGAGACAGCCCTTGGTAAAGAAACTCACCCAGGGTTCTCCTCAGAAATATGCTCCCACATTAGGAGGGATACTCCTGAGTGGACAGGATGGAAGTCCTAAAACTGTCTGTGAGTTTGCCAATGATTTAAGGGAATATGAGGACAGTGTAAATCAGAAACCCCTGATCTCAGCCATAGAAACTAAGACTAAAGACATTCTCAAAGCTGAACTGAAAAAGGGGAGCGATGCCTCCTTTTCCCCTTCTCCTTCAGAGTGGGTCCAGGTTTCAGCAATCAGGAACAGGAGACCTTCCCCCAGGACATCACCCCAAGCCAGTCAGGGGATGTCAAGGGGGTCTCTGTGGAGGATCCTCTGGGACCATGGAGAGGACATGGACAGCTGACATGGCCAACACACCTCTGCCCTCTGGATCAGAGTGTGGGAACTGCAAGGTGGCCACACTGGGGATAACTCATCCAGGAGAAGGGCTGCCCCAGGCTCCCGAAGGGGTCCCTCTCACTCAAGAGACCCTTCCCCTAGTAACACAGGACCCTGTGACAAGTGTGGGCATCACCACCAGCATTAGAGGTGCCCTACCTCCAGCCAGGTGGAGGCCAGGGACAACAGAATGTCCTGGGATGTGTCTGTGAAATGGCCTGGCACTTCAGAAGCCCTGAAGTACCCAGCTCTGCTAGACACAGGGGCTCAATGCACCCTGATACCATCGAGCTACAAAGGGGCTGAGCCCATAAGCATTCAGGGAGTCACAGGGGGCTCACAAGACCTGACTGTACTGCATGCTGAGAGAAGCCTGACTGGGAATGAATGGGGAAAGCACAAACCTAGTGACTGGTCCAGATGCACCTTGCATCCTTTCTGTGGGAGGGATGCTTCAAGGAGCCTAGGGGGCATAAGTGGGCGTTTGGGGTAGCAGCCGTAGAGACTGCAGGCAAAGAACAGCTGTCCACCATGCCTGAGCTGTGGGATGAGCCCTCCGTAGTGGGCAGCCAGAAGAGGCAGGGTTTGAAGTTCCCTCTTGCCTCTCTCATAGTACATTGCAGGCAACCCAGGACCAACAGAGACTCTCTGCACCCCATACACCAACTGATTCGACGCCTGGAGAGCCAGAAGGTGATCAGCAAGGCTCACTCCCCCTTCAACAGCCTGATATGGCCAGTGTGGAAGGCAAGTGGGGAATGGAGACTGACTGTGGACTACCGTGGCCTGAATGAAGTGACTCCTCCGATCAGCGCTGCCGTGCCGGACATGCTGGAGCTGCAGTACGAGCTGGAATCGAAGGCAGCCAAGTGGTATGCCACAAGTGACATTGCTAATGCCTTTTGCTCCATTCCCATTGCAGAAGAATGCAGGCCACAGTTTGCTTTCACCTGGAGGGGAGGACAGTACCAATGGAATGGGTTTCCTCAGGGCTGGATCCATAGCTCAACCATCTGCCATGAGGTGATCCAGACTGCCTTAGAGAAAGGTGGAGCCCCTGAGCATCTGCAGTTCATTGATGACATCATTGTATGGGGTGAGACAGCAGAGGAAGTTTACCAGAAGGGTAAAAGGATAATTGATATCCTGCTGGAGGCTGGCTTTGCCATCAAGAGAAGCAAGGTCAAAGGGCCTGCCAGGGAGATCCAGTTCCTGGGTGTTGGATGGCAGGATGGCTGTCACCACATCCCTCAGGAGGTGGTGAACAGGGTAGCCACATATGGTGCAGCCCATGAACAAGAAAGAGACACAGTCCTTTTTGGGGCTTGTGGGCTTCTGGAAAATGCACATTCCTGGGTACAGTCAAATTGTGAAACCTCTCTTCCATGTAACAAGGAAGAGAAATGATTTTGTGTGGGGACCTGAGCAGCAGGTAGCATTCGAGCAGATCAAATGAGAGGTGGTCCAGGCTATGGCTCTGGGACCTGTTTCAACTGGACCAGAGATCAAGAATGTGCTGTACACTGCGGCCGGTGAGAATGGTCCTACGTGGAGCTTGTGGCAGAAGGCTCCTGGTGAAGCCAGGGGCAGGCCCCTAGGTTTCTGGAGGAAGGGCTACAAAGGCTCTGAGGCCAACTACACCGCGACAGAGAAGGAAATCCTAGCTGCCTATGAGGGTGTCCAGGCTGCCTCTGAGGTCATTGGGACTGAGTCACCTCTATTTCTAGCTCCAAGGCTTCCAGTCCTGACCTGGATGTTCAAAGGGAGAGGCTCAACCCCACATCATGCCACAGATGCCACCTGCAGGAAGTGGATGGCCCTGATAACTCAGCGAGCTCGGATGGGGAGCTTCAAACGCCCTGGCATAGTGGAAGTGATCAGCAACTGGCCAGAGGCTGCTGACTTGGGAATGCCACCAGAGCAGACAGTGAGCCGTGCTGAGGAGGCTCCCCCATACAATGATCTCCCTGACAATGAGAAGGGCTATGCTCTATTTACAGATGGGTCCTGCCGGCTTGTAGGCAGCAAGCGGAGATGGAAGGCAGCTGTCTGGAGCCCAACAAGGCAAGTGGCAGAAGCAAGGGATGGAGAAGGTGAATCCAGTCAGTATGCAGAGGGAAAAGCTGTCCAGCTGGCCCTGGATAGTGGCAGAAGGAGAGAACTGGCCAGTGATGTACCTCTCTACTAACTCCTGGATGGTAGCCAATGCCTTGTGAGGGTGGCTGAAGGAATGGAGGAGGAATAGGTGGCAGAGAAAAGGGAAGCTTGTTTGTGCCGCTGACCTGTGGCAAGACATCACTGCCTGCCTGGACAGGCTGCCAACCGAGGTACAGCACATGGATGCACACATCCCCAAGAGCAGAGCCACAGAGGAGCACAAGCACAACCACCAAGCAGATCTGGCTGCTAAAATCTCCCAAATAGCCTTGGCCTGGGAACACAAGGGTGAGCTGTTCTTAGCTCGCTGGGCCCAGGTCACTTCTGGCCACCAAGGGAGAGATGCCACATCCCGGTGGGCTGGGGACAGATCAATGGACATCTCTCTGGAGGCCATCTCACAGGTTATCCATGAGTGTGACATCTGTGCTGCCATCAAGCAGGCCAAGCGTATGAAGCCACTGTGGTATGGGCGGAGATGGTGCAAATGTAAGAACAGAGAGGCCTGGCAGATCGACTTCATCACTCTTCCTGGGTCTCACAGTGGCAAACAGCACCTACTGACCATGGTGGAGGCAAGTCCAGGGTGGCTGGAAACCTATCCAGCACCTCATGCCACTGCTCGCAACACCATGTTTGGCCTAGAGAGACATAACCTATGGAGACACTGCACCCCTGGGAGGATTGAATAGGACAATGGAAGCCACTTCAAGAACCATCTCCTAAGGGACTGGGCAAAGGAACATGGGATTGAGTGGATTTACCACATCCCATACCATGCACCAGCTGCAGGGAAGGTCGAGTGCTCCACTGGCTTGCTAAAGACCACCCTAAAAGCCATGGGGGGTGGAACCTTTAGGAACTGGGAAAGACACCTAGCTCAAGCCATGTGGTTAGTGACCAGCACAGGAGCTGTGAACCCAGCTGGTCCTGCCCAGTCTGACCTGCTGCCAACAGTGGATAGAGATGGAGTTCCTGTGATTGCTGAGAAGAACCTGCTGGGGAAGTCAGTGTGGGTTTCCCCTGGTGCTGGTGGGGGCAAACCCACCCAAGGGGTGGTCTCTGCTGAGGGACCTGGTCACACCTCCTGGGTCATGTTAGAAACTGGGGACATTCAGTGTATCCCACAGCAGAAGGTGACCTGGCTTAGAGGGGATGAACTCAGAGGGTGCAGTGCAGACCAATGTAATATAGTCACTGTAGAATAGTTGTAAGTTGTTCTAAGGTTTTTTCTCTTCTAGTTTAATACCAGCCTAGCATCCAGGACTCAACGTGAACACAGTATCACAGTATCACTAAAGTTGGAAGAGACCTCGAGGATCATCGAGTCCAACCTGTAAACACTGCACACCAATCCAGAGAGCTCCTGCATCATCTCACCTGCACCTGTTCCTGATGCCCCACAGCAAAAGACTGTTCCTGTTTCCCTACAGCAATGGACTGTTCCTGATTTTTCCTTTCCCTTTCAAAGACAGACTGATTCCTGATTCTTCTCCAAATCCCCGCCCAGATCGAGCATGACCTATATTGACCAGCACCAGAGAGGTAGAGACTGCCCTGAGAGAGAGAGACTGGAAAAAGTGGGACTTGAATCAAGTATTCAAATACCACATATCACAATTGGATGAAGGGGCTGTGAAAGAAGAGTGGAAGTGGAACAGAGGAGTGGATTCCATCCTGGAAGCAGGGGTGGAGGACTTGTGAAAGCTTTTGCCCTCCCTGGAGGGTGTTCTCCCCCTGGGAAACTGACTTAGTCTGTTCTCCTCCCCCTCCCTGCCCTGCAATGCTCTAAGAAGGGCAGTACTGCAGCCATTAGCTTTTGGGCCCTGGCTTTGTTTGGACAACGACTGCTGGTGGTTCCCTGCTTCTCTGCCACGTGATCAGGCCTGATCCTTCTCCCTGCTGCCTCTTCAGAGAGACTGGTTTTGTATTTTTGGGCTTTTGTTCCCTACCATCCATCCTTGTTCCTTGCCCTTGTGAAAAATTACCTGTTATTGTTCCATATATATATATTGTTTAAAGAAAATTCTTTACCTCTCTACTTCCAAGCTGACTCCAAATTATTTCTTGGGGGATTTGCTACTTCCCTTTCTTTTTCCTGTCTATTGGGAAAGAGGGGGGCAGGAGCAGGGGAACCATTCTCAGCTTTTCCCCCATCTGACATTTTAAGTACCAGTTAAGGCTCAAAACACCCAGTCAGAAAGGCACCACAGGGTTGGAGAGGAACCATTCCAAATGCCCTGGGAGGGAGTAAAGGGCAACCACAGTGGAGAAGTCCAACTGGGGCTGGGCTGTGTCAGGAGGAGTGTGGGCACCCAGACACAGGAGTTGTCTTCCCCCAGATTCAGCACTGCTTTGGCCAAATCTGGATGCTTGGTGTCTGGCTTTGGGAATGTCCAGACTGAAGGAATGGAGAGGAACTGCGGGGAATGAAGAGGAGATCTGTCAGGATGGGGATTGACATCTCTGTGGAGAGGCTGAGGGACCTGGGCTGCTTCAGCCTGCTGAATGGAGGCTCAGGGCACTGCCAGAGCAGTGTGCACATGGCTGAAGGGTAGTTTCAGAGGGGATGGAGCTCTTCTGGGGAGTGGAAAGAGACCAACATCTCCATGCAGTGCAGCTTGGAAGGTTCGGAGTGGAGATGAGGCTGAAGAAATGTCCCTCAAAGGGTAGAGCTGCTATGCATGAGGCCATCCAGAGGTGTCAGGAAATGGCAGGGAGACCTCAGACAGCTCAGGGAAGGGATGGAAATGGCAGGGGGAGAGCTAGGTGGGGAAGCAAGATTGGTGTCAGCAGGCTGAAGGGAAAGAGCTGCAGGCATGGGACAGTGGAGGAGAGGCTGCTGTAGGGATGGCCAAGGGCTCTGGCAAGATTGAGAGGCCCAACAGGACCAAGGTTTTTTGTGCCTTTGGCTCTGGCAGTTGCCTCTGCCACCAAGGCCTGGGAGGAGAAACTTGGCTTTGAGGCTTTGCAGTTCTAGTCCAAGGGCAGTGGTCAGGGCTTGGCCTTTCTGCTTCCTAGACCAAAGGCAAGTTTTTCTGCCCTGTACTTTGCCTTTGTCTCCCTGCAATCCTGGCCTCTAACAAGCTGCTCTAACGAGTCCCTGGGGAGCCTTTGTCAGTAACAAGCCTCAGTGAGGCCAATCAGTGCTTCAAGGTACTTTGGAGTTTGCTTCTGCCTTGGACTTGTTGAGAGGCTTCTTGGCAGTACCTTGGCAGAGTCTCCTGGCAGTACCTAAGGATGATGTAATCAGCCCCAAATACTCCATGGGGCTCATTAAATACTGCTGAACCTCTAATTATTGCCAAGGTTTCTGCAGCTAATTGGAGAGGTTTTTATTGCACAAAGCATCTGATAAGAAATATTTTTAAAGGTACATTTCATTCCTTTTCAGCAGGAGTTGTCTCTTTGCAAGCAAACCACAGCAATCCTGACAAGGTCCTACCCTGCTCACTGTTCATCCTCACTCCCCACTGCCCCCAGGAGAGCCCAGAGCCACAAGTGAGGGACAGGATCTGCCTTGCCAGGGGCTGGGGGTCAGGGCTTGGCCCTTTGGATCAATGAAACCCCTCCAGGTTTCCTCAGCAGCAGAGCCACCTTGAGCTGCTTGTCCTGACCTGTCAGCACTGCCTCAGTTCTCTGCTCTCACCACAGCCTGGAGATGCTTCAGTGCCTCCAGTGATGCTTCCCTTGCATCCACTGTCTCCTTCTGCTCTAACCAGACCCTGGGGACCCTTTCCCAGTATGCTTCACTGGGACCCATTAAGAGTAGAAGAAACTTCAGAGTTTGAATCTGACTTTGACTTCTGGAGAGGTTTCATCAGCTTCCTCTCAGTCCTCTGAGGTTTACAGGACAGCACAAAGCCACCAGAGGAGTCATTAAAAGACCTTGGGCTGGTCCTCTGCTGCCCTATTGGGCCAGGCTCCTGGGCTGGAAGGTGCTGCTGGCAAGCAGGCAGCACTGCAGGAGACAGCTCTGGCCAGGAGCAGCTCCTCTGCACAGCACAGCAGGGCTGAGGACACTGCCAGAGGATCTCAGGGAGATGAGGAAGGCAGAGAGAGCTTCAAGGTGGCCAGGACTGGAAGGATGCTGAGAGATCAGTGGAGGAGAAGTCACTGCAGTCACTGACACAGTGAGGCTGTGGGTGCAGGACACTGCAGCTGTAGCTCCTGGAGGCATCTCCATCTCTGCAGCTGATGCTCAGCTGAAGGCTCCTGGAGTGTGCCCACAGAAGGAGGACCAATGACCTTCAGCTCCATCCTGTGAGCAACAGTGAGCAGAGCTGGGGAAGGAGAAGGCTTCACCCCCAGCCCCTCTGCCTGTCTCTCTTCCCTTCACTGTCTCTGCAGCACTGAAGGCCTGCTCCCTGTTTCTCCACCTCTCCATGGCTGTGGTGGTTTTAGGATTTTCCTTTAAAATTTAGTTACAGATTTTGAGCAGAAAAGTAGAAACAAAATAAATAGATCACTCTTGGGTGTGAAAAGGAAAAGAAAAGATTATTCTAAACAAATTGATTGGATAAATATCTGGAATCAGAGGAGCTGTACCATAACAATTCTCTCTCTTCTCTTCTGATCTCAGCTGTTTTGCTTCGCTCAGCAGAGATCACCTGCTTTGGCTGCCCTTGGCTAAGTCTAACCCACTGCTTTTTTTCTCTCTCTACTTCTCCTTTCTCTCTTGGAAGAGGGGGGTGGGGGGTAGGGATAGAGCAACAGCTTCCCTGGTCTCTGACCAGGGGTGTTTCATGTCATTTGGTAATTGTTAATACCTGTCTAATATTATCACTCCTGTATGTTTTGTACCTGTTCTTTGCATTCCATTGCAGAGTGTAGCTCTTGCTTGTCAATACAGCTTCATTTCCTTCTAACTGAGCTGCTCTGGCAAAGATAATGCTGGGGGGGAATTTCAACCCAACAATGGGACTCTTGTTCTCTGGGACTGGACTGTTGGTCACCTTCTGTTCTGACACCAAAAGAATCTTCATGGCAATTCTGGGTCTCTGCTGCATTTGAAGCTGTGATGAGCTCTGCCATGGCATGGTAGTGATGGGGACTGAGCTGATCCATTCCTCATGCAGCTCAGGGACAGGGGTTACAATAAGGCTGAGAGAAGTGTGCCCTAACTTGTCACTGCCTTTCCCTCCTTGGACAGGTCTCCATGGCCAGAGGCAGCAGATGGCCAACAGCAGCTCCATCACCCACTTCCTCCTCCTGCCATTCCCAGGCACAAGGCAGCTGCAGCTCCTGCACTTCTGCCTCTTCCTGGCCATCTACCTGGCTGCCCTGCTGGGCAATGGCCTCATCATCAGCACCATAGCCTGGGACCACCACCTCCACACCCCCATGTACTTCTTCCTCCTCAATCTCTCCTTCCTTGACCTGGGTGCCCTCTCCACCACTGTGCCAAAATCCATGGCCAATTCCCTGTGGGACACCAGGGACATCTCCTATGCAGGATGTGTTCTCCAACTGTTCTTTTTCATATTCCTAATGTCAGCAGAGTATTTTCTCCTCACCACCATGTCCTACGATCGCTATGTTGCCATCTGCAGACCCCTGCACTATGAGACCCTCCTGGGCAGCAGAGTTTGTGGCCACATGGCAGCAGCTGCCTGGGGCTGTGGCTTTCTCTATGCTCTGCTGCACACAGCCAACACATTTTCAGTGCCCCTGTGCCAGGGCAATGCTCTGGAGCAGTTCTTCTGTGAAATTCCCCAGATCCTCAAGCTCTCCTGCTCCACAGCCTACCTCAGGGAACTTTGGCTTATTGTGGCCAGTGTCTGTTTAGTCTTTGTCTGTTTTGTGTTGATTGTGGTGTCCTATGTGCAGATCTTCAGGGCAGTGCTGAGGATCCCCTCTCAGCAGGGACGCCACAAAGCCTTTGCCACCTGCCTCCCTCACCTGGCTGTGGTCTCTCTGTTTCTCATCACTGGCTTCTTTGCCAACCTGAAGCCCTCCTCCATCTCTTCCCCATCTCTGGATCTGGTTGTGTCAGTTCTGTACTCAGTGGTGCCTCCAGCAGTGAACCCTCTCATCTACAGCCTGAGGAACCAGGAGCTGAAGGCTGCCCTGAGCCAACTGATCCCTGGATGCCTTCAGAAGCAATAAACTCTTTGTCTTCTCCTGCAGAGCAGTTCTGATGTCACTCAGTGCAGGCCCAGCCTGGCTGCTCGAGTTCTGGATGCTGCTGGTGCTGTTGCCCTTGGGAGAATGTTGTTCCCCCACAGGTGTCTTTCTTCAGACCATTTCTGATTCAGTGTTGTCCTGTCTGGTGTGACCCAGAGGCTGCAGACATGAGGAGCTGTGCTCCCTGTATGTATGCAACACATTAAAGGACCCTGCAGGGAGTTGTTTCTCTGAGTTCCTTCCTCCAAGGCTTCTGTGGAGCTGCAGGGCAGTGCCTGTGTGCAGAGGTGGAGGGGCAGAGTCCCAGCACAGCAGCAGTGCCAGGGAGCCCCAGAGCACTGTGGTAGTGCTGGGACTGCAGCATGGATATTCCAGGGTTGCTTCTGGGACAGAGCTGAGCTCCAGAGCAGCACTGCCATCAGAACAGGAGGTCTCCTCATGCACTCCTAATCCAACCACCTCCCATTACATATTGAACCTACTCAGAGTCCAGACTGGATACCCTGACCCCCTTCCAGTATAGACTCATCCCAAATATTGTTCCTTTAATCCCTCTTATTACATATGTGTCCTCATCCCAGTAAAAGCTAGCTCCTATTGTCTTCTTCCTCTATAGTCTGGGTTCCATCCCAGCACAGAATGTATCCCCTGGCTCCTTTCCCAGTACTGAATGCATCCATCCCAGTACAAACTGCACACCCTCATGCCTTCCCATTACAGTCTGGGCCATGCCCCAGTCCAAACAGGATCCCTTTAATCCCTCCAGGTACACATTAGGCCTTGTCCCCGTAAAAACTCCATTCTTTGATCACCTCCCATTACAACCTGGACCCCTCACACTCTGATCAGTCCCCACCAGACCTGCTCCTCCCCTGAACCCAGCCCCCTGCTCTCACCCACAGGCAGTGAGCTCATCCCTCAACTCACCCATCCCACCTTAGCCTCTCCCACATCTACCCATGAACCTGACTTTGCAATCAATGTTCACCCTGGTCCAGGCCCTTACCCTTGGCATTGAGGCCTTGCCCTTTACCCCAACCCAAACCCAAGCTGTGCAACTCAGAGCTAGTCCTCACCTGAGCCCTGCCCAGCATCCTCAGCAGGACACCAAAGCCTCTCCTCAGCCTTGGCCTGACCCACAGACTTGAAAGACAGATCTGAGCCCTCAGCCCCAATGGGAATACCTCAGCCACAGACATCCTTCCTCTGCTCTGACTCCTCACCTGCATTCCCTCCCACACTTGAGGGATTCTGCTTGCCCTCTGGCACAGAGCAAGGGCTGGGAGCTCCCACAGCAGCCTCATGGTCTTGGAAGAGGAGCAGGAGTTGAACTGTGGCTGAGCAGCTGATGGACACCAGGAGCAGATGGATGCCAATGCCATGGGCAGATCAGCTGTGCCTCAGGATCTCCTACACAGCAGCAGGCACAAGGTTGGGCAGGGGCTGGAAGGTCACTGCTGGCTCAGCAGCATATCGGGCAGCAGCAGGAAGAGGGCAGGAAAGAGACTGGGGGGGTCGCTTTCTGCTGTAGCAGATGAGAGGGAAGCCCCTGACTCCTGCCTGGCCTCTGTGCTAATGGCCTCTCAGCTGCCAGAGGCCCCAGCAGGCAGCAGAAGGCATGTGGTGGGCTTGTGTGACTCCCTGTCCCTAAGCACCTGGTGGCCCCTGCAGGAAGGGCCTTGGAGTGGGTTGTCACCTCCCTGCCACCTGAGGGCCTGAGGGGACAGCAGCAGGGACAGGGCTTGGTTGTGTCTGCTGGGGAAGCTGAAAGGCAGCAGCAGGGACCTGCTCTGGAAGGCCCTGCAGAGGTTTCTTGTGGCTGCTCAGCTGCCAGGCCACAAGCAGGATGAGGCCTTGGGCCAGCCTTGGGACATCAGGGATGGCTGAGGAGCTCCTAGGGCAAGAGGAGCCACATGGCCATGAGGTGAGTGTGACGTCACTGCAAACTCCAATCCCTTTGTGCCTTTGGCCAGCAGCAGGCCCAGGGCTGGTCTCAGGACTGTGCCATCCCTTGTGCCTACCAAGCTGAGAGGCAGCAGCAAGGAGGTGCCTTGGATGTTGCTTTGGAGCTGGAGGTTCTGTTCTGTGCCCAGGCAGAAAGGCCTCTGACAGGCACCATTCCCAATGGCCTGGGATGGAGCAGAGCCTGAGCAGAGTGAAGAAGGCCAAGTGCAGCTGGGCTGTGGTAGGAGGAGTGTGGCCACCAAGACACAGAGGTTGTCCTCCCCTGCACTCAGCACTGTTGTGACCACATCTGCAATATTGA
This sequence comes from Dryobates pubescens, assembly GCF_014839835.1. Lineage (NCBI taxonomy): Eukaryota > Metazoa > Chordata > Aves > Piciformes > Picidae > Dryobates > Dryobates pubescens. The sequence continues at coordinate 301,055 of NW_026530778.1, forward strand.
TGTCTGGCTGTGGAGTTCCTTAGTCTGGAGGAATGGAGAGGTACTGGAGAAGCTCCAGAGGAGATCTGCCTGGATGGAGTTTGGAGTCTCTATCTTGAACCTGAAGCTGCTGAGCTTCTTTAGCCTGGTGATGTGAAGGCTCAGGGGTGATGTGCACCTGCTTGAAGGGGGGTGTCAGCTGATGGAGCTTTTCTTGGTTGTGGCCACAGAAGGAAGCCTTCAGCAAGTGCAACTGAAAGGTTCAGACTGGAGGCCAGGATAAAGAAATGTCACTCAAAGTGTAGAGCTGTGGTGCAAGAGGTGAACCAGAAGGATTCTGGAGATCCTTTGTGTGTCAAGGAACAGGCAGCAAGAGTCGAGAGGCCTGAGTGAAGGTGTGGAAATGTCAGGGGGAGAGCTGGCTGGGGAAGCCAGATGGATGTCAATAGCCTGAAGGGAAAGAGCTGCAGGCATGGGACAGTGCAGCACAGCCTGCAGTAGGGATGGCCAAGGGCTCTGGCAGGGCTGAAAGGCTCAACAGGGACAAGGTCTTGATCTTCTTCCTTCTGGCAGCAGCTTCTGCCACCATGGCTGCTGAGATGAAGTTTGAATTGGAGGCTCTCAGGATCTGCCTTTCCAAGGCCTGAGGGTCAGAGCTTGGCCTTTCTCTTTCCTAAACCAAGGCCAGGGTTTGTTCAGCTGCACTTTGCCTTTGTCTGCCTTCAATCATGGCCTCCATGGAGCTTCTCTAACTACCCCTGGGAGGCTTTGTTGCTAATGGCCCTCAGTGAGGCCAATTAATACTTGAAGGAACTTTTGTTATGCTTCTGACTTCTTGAGCAGATTCCTTCAGTCTCCTCTCAGTGTGTGAGGCTCAGGCAATGATCCCCAAGTGCCCTAAGAGCTATTTGTGTCTCTGTAGTTTTCTTCAAGGTTTCAAAGTGCTCCTCACAAAGCTCCTTTATTATTTATTTATTTCAGCCACCAAATGACAGAGTGGATAAGGACAAGGCTGACTCTGACTGACTGCAAGGGATCCTGAACTCAAATCTATTTCTATGGCTGTGCCTGGAGAGAAGCACTAAGCACAAAGACCCAGGGACAGAGCTGGCTGGGTCCAGGGCAAGATAGAAACCTTGCCCCTGGTGATAGCAAAGGTGTCTGTCCAAAGACACAGAGAGGTGGAGAGGTGGCTGGCAGAGAGGCTGTTCTGGAGTTCAGTTTCCTTCTGCTGGAGCTCATGGCAAACACTCACAAAAGCTTTGACATTCTTAGGGCACAAGAACTGAGCCTGGAGAAGTCTGACTTGGTGCTGGCCCTTGGTGCAGGTTGTGCCTGAGAGATGTCTGACTGGGGGAGATGCTGGACACAGCTGCTGTGATCCAGGACAGCTCCAAGGCTCTGACTTTAGGCTCACTATTGTTACAGGTGGAAATCATTGACTTTCATCAGGTGTTTCTCTGAGCTGGAGAACCTTGAATGTTGAACCATCCTGGGATCTTTTGCCACTTGCACAGACCCTGAAGGTTTTGACCTCCAAAGTTTTCTATCACCTCCCTGTTGGCTGTGATCCAAGCAGAGATGCACTGAGCTGGCAGGAACTGGCAAATCCCCAAGCCATAGGGAGAGCAGTGCAAGGCTGGGAGAGAGAGGATGCAGCACACCAAGGACACCTGTCAGGGCTCTATTTCCCTCTGTCCTGATCCATACCTGGCTTACCCTGGGCTAGTTCATGGCCTAGGAAAGGGGGGAGGGGGAATCACATCAGGTCTTGAGGAGGTTCCCAGTGACAGGGGGACTGTGCCCCCACAATCTGCTCTGTGACTTGAGTGCATTTCTCTCAGCCAGAGTGGCTGTGTGATTGCCTCTTGTCTCTGTGCCTCTCAACAGAGAATGTCATCATCCAATCAGAATGGGAAGGGAATTTGCTGCTTACTTAGGCTCCAAAGTCTTCTTCAATGTCATTCAGCGACACAAAGCACACAGGAAACCTTGATGATGGGAAATGTCTGCAGCAGTGTGACTTGCTTGGCCATCCTCCTAACTCTAACTACAAACCAATGTGGAACAGCAAGCACAGAGCAGAGCAGGCAGGAAAATCACAGTGGCTGTGACACCAGGGGCAGTGTCCCAGCTGCTGCTGGACACCACCCAAACAGCATTTCCCACCAGCAGTGTTCTCCACTCCTCTTGATCCCTTTTGTGGACTCAAGGTATTTCTTAAGTGTCATGGTGAGAAGTCTTTTGTCCTGCTTCTCCTGGTGGTTGTAGCAGGCTGATGAAATCAGGGTGCTGGAGGAGCTGTTGGGTTGCAGTGAAATTCTTTCCAATGGGTGTAGGTTGTAGCTAACCATACAACATGTGAGCAAAGACACATCCTGGTGAGGAGTTATTGGCACAGAGAATTTCCAATCACAGCCAATGATTACAGAGACATCACACAGACAGAAACTGAACTGATTGCTGTGGTGGTGTTCCAGAACTGTGACAAATATTGGGGTGCAGGCCCAGCTGGTTCCAGCACCATGAGCTGAGATACAAACTAACAGAGCTGTTGAGAGCAGGACCAGGGCTGTAAGGGGAGCCAAGGGGCCCAGACCTGCAGAGCCTGTGGCTCCTTCTTCAGGCAGAGGTGAATATTACAACTCCCCTTTCCCACAGCCTAATCCCACTCAGCTCCCTGTTGCATCTTGATTTGAACAGGGGCTCTTCTCCCCACTTGCCTTTCCCATCTGCTTCAGGGATGCAGCACTTGGTTCTTTTTCACTCCCATCCTTTCTCATGTGGTTTGGTTGCACATCTCATCCCATCCAGGGCCTCACACAGACATGAAGGCCATCTCAACATTTCATTAACACTCCCTGTTTGGGTTCTTACAGATTGATTCTAGTGCAAATTAAGTAATTGATCAACATGGATCTACAGGCTGCAGCCCAGGCTCTGGTTATAGAACTGGTAATAGAACTAAGGGAAAAAAAGAGGGTGTATCATCTTTGGAAGAAGGGTGAGGCAACCCATGGAATGTTTAAAGATGTTGCTAAGGCATGTAGGAAGAAAATTAGGGAGGCAAAAGCACATTTGGAACTTAAACTGGCCTCTGATGTGAAGGACAACAAAAAGTCCTTCTATAAATATATTAATAGCAAGAGGAAGGGCAGGGACAACCTCCACTCCTTGGTTGACATGGAGGGAAATGTTGTATCACAGGATGAGGAAAAGGCAGAGGTACTTAACACCTTCTTTACCTCAATTTTTACTAGCAGGAAAGAACGTCTACCAGACAGCTGGCCTGCAGAGCTGGCAGAAGGAGCCAGGGAGCTGCATGGTTTCCCTCTGTTCCATGAGCAAGTGATAGGAGCTCTCCTCAGCAGCTTAGACCCCCACAAGTCCATGGGACCAGATGGGATCCATCCTAGGGTGCTGAGAGAGCTGGCAGATGAGCTGGCCAAGCCACTCTCCATCATTTTTCATCAGTCCTGGCTCACTGGAGAGATCCCAGATGACTGGAAGCTGGCCAACGTGGTACCCATCCACAAGAAGGGCCGGTTGGATGAGCCAGGGAATTACAGGCCTGTCAGCCTGACCTCAGTGCCAGGAAAGATTATGGAGCAGGTCATCCTGAGTGCAATCACACAACACTTAGAGGATGGCCAAGGGATCAGGCCCAGCCAGCATGGGTTTAGGAAGGGCAGGTCCTGCCTGACCAACCTGATCTCCTTCTATGATCAGGTGACTGCCTGGTGGATGTGGGGAGGCCTGTGGATGTAGTCTACCTGGACCTCAGCAAGGCCTTTGACACCGTTCCCCATAGCAAACTCCTGGCCAAGCTGTCAGCCCATGGCTTGGATGGGAGCACACTGCGATGGGTTAGGAACTGGCTGGAGGGCCGAGCCCAGAGAGTGGTGGTGAATGGTGCCACAGCCAGCTGGCAGCCAGTCACCAGTGATGTGCCCCAGGGATCAGTACTGGGCCCCATGCTCTTTAACATCTTTATTGATGATCTGGACGAGGACATAGAGTCCATCAGCAGTAAATTTGCTGACGACACCAAGCTGGAGGCAGGAGTTGATCTGCTGGAGGGTAGAGAGGCTCTGCAGAGGGCCCTTGACAGGGTGGACAGATGGGCAGAGGCCAAGGGCAGGAGATTGAACACATCCAAGTGCCAGGTTCTGCACATTGGCCACAACAACCCCATGCAGAGCTACAGGCTGGGGTCAGAGTGGCTGGAGAGCAGTCAGGCTGAGAGGGACCTGGGGGTGCTGGTTGACAGTAGACTGAACATGAGCCTGCAGTGTGCCCAGGCAGCTAAGAGGGCCAATGGCATCCTGGCCTGCATCAGGAACAGTGTGGCCAGCAGGAGCAGGGAGGTCATTCTGCCCCTGTGCACTGCACTGGTTAGGCCGCACCTCGAGTACTGTGTCCAGTTCTGGGCCCCTCAGTTTAGGAAGGAGGTTGACTTGCTGGAACGAGTCCAGAGAAGAGCAACAAAGTTGGTGAGGGGTTTGGAACATAAGCCCTACGAGGAGAGGCTGAGGGAGCTGGGGTTGCTTAGCCTGGAGAAGAGGAGACTCAGGGGTGACCTTATTACTCTCTACAACTACCTGAAGGGAGGTTGAAGACAGACGGATGTTGGTCTCTTCTCCCAGGCAGCCAGCACCAGAACAAGAGGAAGCTGCCGCTTAATGCACCTGTGCCTCTTCCCCAGGGCCATCCATGCCAGCCCTGAAGCCAGTTGCTACCAGGCTGACCCCTGCCAGGTCCAGCCCTGTCTGCCATCATGCCAGATCAGAAACCTCCAAGCCTGCCTACAGAGAACCGTGGCCCTGCCCTGCCGTGCAGGCTGACTCTGTGAGGGCCAACCCCATCCCGGGACCTGCCCTACCAGACCTGTGTGGTTCACCCTGCAGGACCACTCCCTGCCATCCAGAGAGAGCCACCCAAGTCCTGCGAAGGGAACCTGCTTAACAGCTAGTCTAAGGTCCATTTCCTCTGCTGCCACAGAAGGGAGAAAATTGCCACCTACTGTCACTGTCTGGACCAGCCAGGAGTCAGCAGTCTGCCAGAACCTAACCTTGCTACAAACAAAGGACACAGAGTATCTTCCACCTGCTTTCAACTCACTAACAGTCAGTTCAGAGCACCCGAGTCTAGCAGGATAATCTTTCCAGTCCAATCCTCTGATACACAGTGTAATAGCTCTGTATATATTTAGCAGTTGCCAGAGTCCTGTCGAGTCGCCATCAGGTGGACAAGCAGTGGAATTGCAGCCTGTGTTACAGTAATAGAAATTAACTCTGTAAATATCCTGATTGAGTCCAAACTATAAATACTAAACCACTTATGGGATGTATTTCACAATCATGCACTAGACTATGGATATAAAATAGTGATTCATTGGTTATTGATAATTTTAATACTTAATAAAATTACTAATTAATATTTCATATTCATAAATTAGTAACATCTTCATCACAGACAGAAAAAGCCTCACAGGCCCTTTCCAGCTGTGTTCCTGCTGTTGTCCAATCTCCTCTCCAGGCAGAAGTGACCTCACAGACCCTTCATACTCACTGGCTTCCTACTGAATGATGATCTCCTGAGACACAACTCACCACCTGCTCCCACACCCAACCATCAGCCTCCTTGTGGCCAGAGCCTGAGCAGATCAAAGTTTCATCCAATCCATCTGGCAGATTTCCTACCAAGGCTCTGAGAGGAGAAACCTTCCTCAGAGGAGCTGCTGGCTCTGTCCTGGTGATCTGTGGAAGAGGTCCCTGCACATCATCTTGTGCAATGACCCTGCTCAGGGCAGGGTTAAGGAGATGAGGTCCCTCAAAGCCTGTGCCCAGTTTGGCCTCATCCCCAAAGAAACTGCAGAGGCCCTGGGTCAGAAGGTGCAGGGAGCTGATGAAGACATTTCACAGTGCTGGCCCAAGGGCTTGCCCTGAAGGATGCCACTGGGAAGTGGCTGCCAGAAAGACTCTGCCCTGGTGACTCTTGGGCTTGATCCACCACCACCTTCCCACTCATCTATTCCCCCAGCCTGGAGTTTGCCCCAGCCTCCTTCTTGGCCTTCCTGAAAATGCCTTTTCCAAGGAGCCAGAACCTCTCTGATGGCTCTGTGCACATTTCAGGGCACAGCCCAGGAAGGGTGATGGGAGCAGACAGCAACATTTGCAAAGAGCCTGTGCAGGACACCTGAGAGGAATGTGTCCAGTTCTGGGCCCCTCAGTTTAGGAAGGAGGTTGACTTGCTGGAACGAGTCCAGAGAAGAGCAACAAAGTTGGTGAGGGGTTTGGAACATAAGCCCTACGAGGAGAGGCTGAGGGAGCTGGGGTTGCTTAGCCTGGAGAAGAGGAGACTCAGGGGTGACCTTATTACTCTCTACAACTACCTGAAGGGAGGTTGTAGACAGACAAATGTTGGTCTCTTCTCCCAGGTGGCCAGTACCAGAACAAGAGGACACAGTCTCAGGCTGTGCCAGGGGAGGTTCAGGCTAGATGTTGGGAAAAAGTTCTATACAGAAAGAGTGATTGCCCATTGGAATGGGCTGCCTGGGGAGGTGGTGGAGTTGCCATCACTGGAGGTGTTCAGGAGAAGACTTGATGGGGTGCTTGGTGCCATGGGTTAGTTGTTTGGGTGGTGTTGGATTGGTTGATGGGTTGGACACCATGATCTTGAAGGTCTCTTCCAACCTGGTTTATTCTATGGATTCTATTCTATGTATTCTATGTATCAGGTTTGTGCTGAAGTCACCACAGAAATGTCAGAGCTCTGCCAGGTGTCCACACCTGAGCTGGCCTCATGAACTGCTTCTGCACCTTAGGATGTTCAGACAGAGTCTTTCCCCATCCCTCACACAGGCTCTGCACTGCAGCAGGCAGAGTGTCCCTGGCCTCCTGCTGCCCCTGCCAGAGGCTGGGAGGCTCCTCACACCTCCAGTGCCTTGGCACTCCCCGGCAACAGCTGATGGTACTTGTGCTCACTCAGGTTCCTCTCACCCCACACACCATGGCCATGCTTGCATCTCATCTGTGCAATGCCAGCAGCCACTGCTGACCTCCTGATGCTGTGACCTGCAACTGGGGCACAAAGAAACTTTGCAAGCTGGGGTGAGAGACCAGGGGTGGAAATGGTGGTGGTGAGTGGCTAGAGCAGGATGATTACCCTGGGACAGCCTCCCCAGGCTGTGCAGTGAAGAGAGAGACAGATCAGAGCCCGCTCTGCTGCTCCTTCAGGCCTCTTGCAGGAGGCCTGTCTGTGTCAGCACACTGCTGTGTGCCCCCAGCCCTGCACACTCACACTTGAGCTGTTCCCTGCTGTTTACATCTCTGGGACACTTTCTTGGGCCTGCTCTTGAGAGAAGCTTTGGATGAAGCCCTGAACCTTCAGACTCTGCTCTGAGCAGACCATCTGTCTTTGTGGAACTGCTCTTGGGGGCCAGCTCAGTCAGAGTAGTTCCCATGACCTGTCCCTGCTTGTGCTTACAAGACTGGCATGCAGCAGGACAATGACCAAGCTGCCACAGCACTCAGACCTTGCACTGAAACAGGAGAGTCTGGAAGTGGAAATGGAACAGCCCTGGAGACCAAGCTCAGGTGCTTCAGGCAGTGATGTTTTGCAGAAACTCTTTTCTCCCCAAACTCTGGACAAAGCACCTGTCCCTGAAGCTCCAGAGAAAGCTTGGAGGAAGGATGCCAGGAAAAAAGAATGTTAAAGAAAGGTTCTTCATTATTTTAACCAAAGCAAGAACAGAGGTCCTGTTGGTCAGAAAAACAGAGAGTGAGTTAGAAAAGGAATGACAACATTATCAACAAGAAAAATTTACCACCACTAAAAATTACAGAAGCCAGGCTGGGCCTGCACTGAGTGACATCAGAAATGCTCTGTAGAAGAGTTTATTGCTTCTGAAAGCATCCAGGGAGCAGTTGGCACAGGGCAGCCTTCAGCTCCTGGTTCCTCAGGCTGTAGATGAGAGGGTTCACTGCTGGGGGCACCACTGAGTACAGAACTGCCACCACCATGTCCAGGGATGGGAAGGAGATGGAGGAAGGCTTCAGGTAGGCAAAGAATCCAGTGCTGACAAAGAGGGAGACCACAGCCAGGTGAGGGAGGCAGGTGGCAAAGGCTTTGTGGCGTCCCTGCTGAGAGGGGATCCTCAGCACTGCCCTGAAGATCTGCACATAGGACACCACAATCAACACAAAACAGACAGAAACTGAACAGGCATTGACCACTATAACCCAAAGTTCCCTGAGGTAGGATGTGGAGCAGGAGAGCTTGAGGATCTGGGGGACTTCACAAAAGAACTGGTCCACAGCATTGCCCTGGCAGAGGGGCAGGGAAAAGGTATTGGCTGTGTGCAACAGACCATAGAGAGAGCCACAGCCCCAGGCAGCTGCTGCCATGTGGCCACAAACTCTGCTGCCCAGGAGGGTCTCATAGTGCAGGGGTCTGCAGATGGCAATGTAGCGATCGTAGGACATGGTGGTGAGGAGAACAAACTCTGCCTGAATTAGAAATACTAGAAAGAAGACCTGTAGAGCACATCCTGCATAGGAGATGTTCCTGGTGTCCCTCAGGGAATTGTCCATGGATTTTGGCACAGTGGTGGTGATGCAGCCCAGGTCGAACAGCACAAGATTGAGGAGGAAGAAGTACATGGGGGTGTGGAGGTGGTGGTCCCAGGCTATGGTGGTGATGATGAGGCCATTGCCCAGCAGGGCAGCCAGGTAGATGGCCAGGAAGAGGCAGAAGTGCAGCAGCTGCAGCTGCCTTGTGCCTGGGAATGGCAGGAGGAGGAAGTGGGTGATGGAGCTGCTGTTGGCCATCTGCTGCCTCTGGCCATGGAGACCTGTCCAAGGAGGGAAAGGCAGTGACAAGTCAGGACACATTTCTCTCAGCCTCATTGTAATCCCTGTCCCTGAGCTGCATGAGGAATGAACAGGAGTCCCATGGAGAGGTGGAGAAGCAGTGACCAGCCCTGCAGTGCTGCAGAGACAGTGAAGGCAAAAGAGAAAGGCAGAGGGGCTGGGGGTGAAGCCTTCTCCTTCCCCAGCTCTGCTCACTGCTGCTCACAGGATGGAACTGAAGAGCTTTTGTCCTCCTTTTGTGTGCACACTCCAGGAGCCTTCAGCTGAATGTCAGCTGCCAAGGTCCTGACTCCTGACCTGGAGCCCATAACTTTGAGGGCACTGCCTCTGCTGGGTAGAAGAGGAGAGCAAAAGGTTGCATTGGGAAATGTGTCTGCAGTGCAGAGAATGGCACAGAGGTGCCTGATCCCCCTTGCCAGGGCATCTCTGCCAGAAGATCCCTCTGCCCCTCTGCCCAAGTCCCTGCTGATGGCAGCTGTCCCTGCCAGGAGCTGCTTTTCTGTTCCTAGCTCTCCTCCCTGTCCCTGCTGACAGAGCCCTTCCCACCTACTGTGTGCTCAGCTCTGCACTGCAGATCCCTCCCAGCAGCAGGACACTGCCCAGGGGTAGTGCTGGGTGTACAGGGCCCCAGGATCAGCTAATACAAAGGCTAATGGTACCTTTGGTCTCAGAGTCTTCTGCAGAGCAGGGAAATAAACTCTAGTCTCACACAGCCCACCCAGCACACCAAGGGGATCAACATTAAAAAAAAAGACTCCTTCCCTTGCAGGAAAATGCCTTGATGCTCTTCTGGAAAGCCTCCTCAGAATTGCTCAGGCAATTCTGCCCTGTCCTGCCCTGCCAGGGCTGTCTCTTGCCACTCACAGCTTCTCCCCACAGCACTGTGTGGAGCTCCCTGGGCAGGCTGAGAGCTGAGCCTGGCAGGCAGCAGAGTCCCTGCCCCAGCACACAGCCCCTGGGCTGCAGGGACCCTGCTCTGAAGGACAGCCCTGACCACCCCTGCCTGCACCCCAGGGTTCCACAGCTCTCCAGAAAAGCCTGAAAAGAGCCTCTGCACAGGAAGATTTCCTTCCAGCCCCCACCAGCTGTGGCTGTGCCAGCTTTAGGAGACACCTCCAGGAGCTGCACCTGCACTGCCCTGCCCCCACAGACTCACCGTGTCAGGGACTGCAGTGACTTCTCCTCCTGTCAGCTCTCAGTCACCCTCCTGGACACCTCGAATCTCTCTCTGCCTTCTTCATCTCGCTGACATCCACTGGCAGTGTCCTCAGCCCTGCTGTGCAGAGCAGAGAAGCTGCTCCTGTGCACAGCTGACACTTTTCATTGCTGCCTACTTTCCAGCAGCTCCCTCCAGCCACGGAGCTCAGCCCAGCCTGAGCAGTAGAGGACCAACCCAAGGGCATTTTAATGACCCTCTGGTGGATTTGGTGCCAGGTAAACATCAGAGACTGAAAGGGAGATGATGAAACCTCTCCAGAAGTTGAAGTCACTTTCAAACTCTGAAGTTTCTTCTCTTGTTGATGGGTCCCAGTGAGGACACTGCTGGGAAAGTGTCTGCAGGCTGTGGTTGGAGCAGAGAACTGGAGGCAGTGCTGAGAGGCCAGGACAAGCAGAGGAAGATGTCTCTGATGCTGAGCAAACCTGGAGGTGTTTCATTAATGCAAAGGGTCAAGCCCTGAGCCCTGGCTCCTGGACAGGCAGATCCTGTCCCTCACTCACCCCTCAGGGGGATTCCTGGAGCAGTGAGATGTGGAGAGGACCAATGTCAAGGGCAGGACTATGGCACAACCCCTCCCAGGCTCCTGAGGATGGACAAGGAGGCAATGAGGCCCCAGGGCTGGAAGGAGGAGTTGTCTCCTCAGAGGCATCAGTGGCACAGACCACAGCCAGAACCAAAGGCAGGAAGAGCTTGGCTCTGCCAGGAGCCTTTCAGCTCTTGCACAGCCCTCTGTCATCTGCCCCTCAGGCTGTCCTCTGCTGCTGCATCAGCTGAGCCTCTTTCCCTGCAGGCTGGAGTCACCCAGCCAGCTGCCCCACCTTGCTGGCACCTTCCTTTGCTGCTCTCTCTCCATCCTCCCTGGGTGTTCCTTGAAACTCTAAGCCTTGGAGTGCTCCAGGCTCCTGCTGGGGGATGTCTTGCAGTGACATTTCTTTCTCCTCATGTCCAGTCTGGACCTCCCCAGCTGCACTTTGTGGCTTTGTTTCTTTCTCTTTTACTTGGTCACTGTGCATAAAAGCTTCTCCATGTGTCAAACCACTCCCCAAGCACTCTCAGGCTACTCTGCTCCTGTCCTCACTCTTCACACCTACTGAGCCAATGGCCTTCAGTCCTCTATCTACTGCTCATGTGCCTGAGGCCTCCCAAGCACATCCTTGGGAGATCTCTGGTCACTCTCCAAGGTCTTTGCAGATGGAGATGTGGTGGTCCATAGGACAACAAAGAGACCAAGTGCCCAATGTGCCTTCAAGAGGACTGGAGCCCTGAGGGTG